>NC_089830.1:5554494-5699494 GCF_035046505.1 Tiliqua scincoides | reverse complement strand
TCGGGCAGCAGAATGTGTCTAAAATGAATCAACAAAACCCCATAAGATTAATCAACCAAGATTTCTTTAACCAGGTCTGTGATGATGGTCTGAGCACCCATCGCTGTGCGTTATGGAAAAACAGAGTGCTTTTCATGCACTTCTGGGTTCCTCAAGTGGAGATTGCGGCATGCCATAGCAAACTGCCTTGGTGGTTGATACATCCCAGTCTGAACACTGGGGTAGAGTCACTGCCACCAGAGACAGGATTTCACTCCATTTCACTCCTTTTCTTCTGTCTATGTGTGAACTGGGCATCCTGAAGCCCCCTGGAGGAGACAGAGGTGTGACAATTCTTGAACACACACATGCTCTCCGCCCCCCCACCCCGGCCCTTGAACTGTTTGGCCAAAGCAGTCTGGTTGGCAACCTTCAGTCTCGAAAGACTATGGTATAAGCCTACAGCACCCAGTATTCCCAGGCGGTCTCCCATCCAAGTACTAACCAGGCCTGACCTTGCTTAGCTTCCGAGATCATGGTATAAGCCTACAGCACCCAGTATTCCCAGGCGGTCTCCCATCCAAGTACTAACCAGGCCTGACCCTGCTTAGCTTCCGAGATCATGGTATAAGCCTATAGCACCCAGTATTCCCAGGCGGTCTCCCATCCAAGTATTAACCAGGCCTGAGCCTGCTTAGCTTCCGAGATCATGGTATAAGCCTATAGCACCCGGTATTCCCTGGCGGTCTCCCATCCAAGTACTAACCAGGCCTGAGCCTGCTTAGCTTCCGAGATCATGGTATAAGCCTACAGCACCCAGTATTCCCAGGCGGTCTCCCATCCAAGTACTGACCAGGCCTGACTCTGCTTAGCTTCCGAGATCATGGTAGAAGCCTACAGCACCTGGTATTCCCAGGCGGTCTCCCATCCAAGTACTAACCAGGCCTGACCTTGCTTAGCTTCCGAGATCATGGTATAAGCCTACAGCACCCAGTATTCCCAGGCGGTCTCCCATCCAAGTACTAACCAGGCCTGACCCTGCTTAGCTTCTGACAAGATCAGGCATATGCAGGGTAACAGTTGCTGAAGCAGTCTATCAGTGAGAAAAGAGGCAAATTGCTCTTAACTCATGTCTTTTAACCAGTCAGGTAGGGTCAGGTGGATGGGTATAACCCATGGACAGGTGCAAGTAGAACTCAGTGGGATACAAGTGCCTCTGGCATTTACTTCCCCTTTTCTTGTTAAGGTGTGGTCAGGGCTTATTTATTTCTATTTTCCACCTTTCTATACTGCCCTTGCTCCAAGGAGCTCAGAGTGGCATACCTGGTTCCCTCCTTTTGTCCTCACACAACCCTGTGAGGTAGGCGAGGCTGAGGGAGAGACAGACTTCATGGCTGAGTGGGGATTTGAACCTGGATCTAAGTACAACTCCCAAACCACTACACCATCCCGGCTAGAGGATGAGAATGTGAGGAGAAAAGAGGGTATAATAGAGATTGAGCCAGGCACAGTTCGGTCAGGCCTGCTCTGTTTTGGAGACAGAAAAAGACTCCAAATAAGACAGAAGGGCTCCTGTTTGCCACCAGTAATTTCTTTAATACTATATAGTACCACAAATAAGACTACTTATGTTACTAGTCCATAAACATTTGTCTTTGACTAGTCAACATATGTTGCGCATTGAAGGTGTTGAAAAGAACCACGTATACTCAGCTTCTTTGCCTCATGGCTTGGAGATGGTTCATATTCACCAAACAGGTGCCTGGCGGTTTCCAGCCCCAGATTAATATCCCTGTAACTACCAGATTACGCCACAACTCTTGACTGGACAAGCTTAATTTGGACCTTCTAATTGCTTGCTTTCCTTGCATGAATCATCTCTTTTCCTTGCAACTCTGCCAGGGTATAACAATTTGCAGATGTTCGCCGTGGACAGATATCAGGTGGGGAGGATTCACGTTGCAACAGAGAGCATTGTTAAGCCTGGTCATGCAAGGAGAGGGGCAGAGTTAAGGTTATGGAGTATAATTGGGGGGGTTGAGAGGAAGCAATTATTTTGGTAAGTGAATATTTCTGTGTGATATAAGAGAGAGAGAGAGAGAGAGAGAGAGAGAGAGAGAGAGAGAGAGAGAGAGAGAGAGATTACATTCACTGTGCTGGAAGGCTGTGGTTGTTAGTTCACTCAGGATACTGTCAATTTCACCATGGGATGTTGTCATTTTCACTACAGGCAGTGTTCTCTAACTTTCACTGTTTCCCCCTTTATAGGGTGGGATCCAGGAACCGAACCTCTCCATACTTGGGGATTTTGATGTATACACAAACATATAAACTGTATATACCAGTGTTTCTCAAACTGTGGGTCGGGACCCACTAGGTGGGTCATGAGCCAATTTCAGGTGGGTCTCGATTCATTTCAATATTTTATTTTTAATACATTAGACTCGATGCTACCATGGTATGTGACTGCATCTGGGGAAATGTCATCTGTGTACTTTGAACAGGCTACTATGTATATGCTTTTAATAATTATAGTCAATAGGACTTACTCCTGGGTAAGTGTGGATAGGATTGCAGCCGAGGATTGTTAAAAATTTTCCTGCTTAATGATGTCACTTCTGGTCATGAGATCACTTCCAGTGGGTCCTGACAGTCTCAGTCTAAAAAAGTGGGTCCCAGTGCTAAACATCTGAGAACCACTGGTATAAATTAGCCAGGCCCAAATAGTCTCTGAAAACACCATTGACATAGAACAGGCAAATGAAAGAAGAGGTCCTGCAGAAGATTTCCCCCCCCCCTTCCCCAGAAATCAGTATCCCAGTAAACTGGGATTTAAACATTTAGGGAAAGCAGGTGAGGAATCTGCCATTGTCCTCCACACCCACTCATATTTTGGACTGCATTTTATTTATTTATTTTTAAAGATAGCAAGATAGAGAGCTGCTTTTTTACTTAAAAAAAAAAAATTCATATAAACATATTAAACAAAGAAGTTTTGTTTTTTTTAAATCACCAACACAAGCTGCTGAATTTTGCCTAATGTGAACTTTTGAGGCACACTTTGAGAATCTGAGGAAATTCAAGGAATGCAAACTTCATTATAAAACAGTGGTGAATTTTCATGGAGTTCAGGGTAAGTGTCTTGCAAATGTCTTCCTTACTTTGTTCTGTTTAACACGGTCTGGCTATGGGAAAAACTGTCAAGTGTTTCTTAACTTCCACTAAATAGTATGTCAGTTTTTGCAAATGGTTCCACTCTGGATGGTGCGCATGTCATATGTGAGCTCAGCGGCAGATTCAATGTTTGTGGGGAGGACAGGGGATGACGACCGTGAGGAAGGGCAGCGAGCAGGCCTCCCCAGATCATCTCCTTGGAGCTCCCAAAGAAGCAACCACCATCCTCGGTGGCCTGGCTCCTCATGCGCCTGGCCGCTGGCTTGGGGAGCCCTGCCTCTTCCAGCCACATGGCCCACCTGAGGTCTCACAAGACCTCAAGCCAGCCAGAGCATCCTCCGAGCATGATCTTGCCATCCACGCCCCGCCCAGTGGGCATTCCCCTGGTGCCTGACTTAGCTCTCGATGGGTGCCCTTCACCACTGGTGTGACAATTTGGGGGAGTCAGGCACTTATGGTCCCCCCTTGAATCTGCCCCTTTGTAAGCCGTCAAAAGGCCCTATCCTGACTCATGTGCACTGACTTTTGACACAGAGGAACTTGAGCCTCCCCATCTTTTGCCTTGAGCCTCCCCATCCTCCCCTAAACCCAAACTTTTTTGACTGGCAGCTCCCTTGCCTTACAGAGCCATTGGCCGTATCTTCCCATTAGGGCTACAATCCTATACATTGTATAGGGGGTGGATTTTTCACAAGGATTCCAAAGAACCTGGTTTCTATGACTCTCCAGGGAGCCAAGGCTCACAGTTTGGGAACCACTGCCCTAAAGTATATTATAATAATACCTTTACATACAGTGGGCCTTCCTTATCTGCGCGCTTGGCATCCATGGATTTGTATATCCATAGATACCAGGCCTCCAGCTGGAAGGCCTCAGAGGACCTCCTGATCACAACTGGAAGGCACTTGTGGTTCACCGTTTTCTGCTCTGTTCCCCCACTTCTTTTTCCAATCTAGGGAGGAGAGATGGATGAGCGGTGAAGGCAAGTGAGCAGATGGAGACAAGCCACTGATCTCCCACCAATCTTCTGCCTAAGGTGACCAGGCTTAGTTGGCCTCCTGGATGAGTCATACACCTGACCACATCTATGCCACATCTATGCCACATTTTTCTTCATGCATCTTGGTAAAGTGGACCGTAACCCACAAAAGCTTCTGCTGAAATAAATTGGCTTGTCTTTAAGGTATCACAAGACTCAATATCGTCTTTCTCTTCCATTAACACCTCTGATGTAACTTTTACCAATGGGGGGACGGGACATGAATGGGCTTGTTTTTCATCCTCCCTCCCTTTTTTATTGCCTCTTATCAGGCTGTGCGCCTGTGGGTAGGGCCTGTATTGCCTTTTGTTAGGCCTTTTGTAAAATAAAAGCAAGAATTCTGAATAATACTCCAAGTTTTCCAGATTCTGTCCTGCATAATTTCCAAGTGCCAATGGTGGGAGGGGGATGAATTTTCTGGTTTGTTCTCAGAAGGAGAGAGGAGAGCGCTTTGCCTCTCTAGCAATGGGCGGACTGGCTTTTCATTAGTGCTTGCAGTGCTGCCTCCACATCCCCTTTTTCCACATATGCCCACATCCTACTGCTGACTCAGGAGCCGTGCAAGCTCTTTTTTTTCTTTGTGGCTTCCTCCAGCTTGCCTAATTAAAACCATCTATCTTTCCCATCATCTTGGGTGACTCAAAAAGCCAAGTTAATGAGAATAATTGTTCTCCCTCTTCCACTATCATGCCACTTTGAAGTTTTTAAACTTACTTTCAATTCTCCATCGCTGGGTGAAAATGAATATTTACTGTAGCAAGCCAGGCCAATTGTGCCAAAGTCATATCATTTCCATCAGTTTTATGTCTTCTGTATACGCTGCCAAGAACAAAAAATTTCACAGATTAGCAACACGGTTTAATTTCTGCTGTCTCCCTTTCGCTCCCCGGCTTGCAACCTGGCCGCCCAACCAAGCCTTCAGAAGGTTTCTCGGGCATGAGACTCCGCAGCTTGGATTTCCCCCACTATTGTCAGAGAATTAACTTCTTAAAAGTCAGCTTTGTCTGCATTGTGAAAAACAATTTATTAAGCCACATCCCTCAGGGTAACGCAGTAGATTATGTCCTGGGGCTGCTGGAGATGAGCTTTTGGAGAAGGTTGTGAACATTGTGTACCAACACATTTCACAAGAGACTGCTAGTGCCAAGCTGGAATAGACTACGCAGTAGATGACAGTGGACCACAAGCTTTTTAGGAAGTTCTTCTTGCACAGGAGTCCTGGAATTACAGGCCATGCTCAGGAGAATATCCTGGTGGATTGTGCATGAAAGCTGTTGTTTCCAGAAATGGGACACCCAGTGATGCGGTGGTGTAGCTGTGGCTGGTGGTCAAGGGTTGGTGTAGCTTAGTGGTCAAAAGTGGAAGTGTGAGCAGGGCCAGCGTTAAGCCAATTGGACCATTTGCTCCCAATTGGGCCTTGTGCCTAAGCAGTGGTGGAACTGGGGAGGTGGAGCTGTAAGTGCCACATGGCTCCAAAACTCTCTGTGTAAGCCGCCCCTCCCCCTCGCTCTTGGAGCCCGTCTGGGGGCGAAAGCAACGTGGAGGACATGCCTCCGCATTGCTTTTCTCAGAATGGAACCAAGAGCGAGGGGGAGGGCAGCTTACATGGTGAGTTTCGGAGTTGTGTGGTGCTTTCAGCTCCCCCCCCTGGTTCCACTACTGCGCCTGAGGGGCCCCTATCCTAGGGTAAAAATAAAATCCACATTTTTACAAAACCATTTCACAGTCACTAAACAAGTGGCTTTGTAACCATTTACTGTTCAAAAGTAATCTATGCATTTTGTTTACTTGTAGCCTTACACACAATGTTATATTAAAATGTGCTCAGATTCACTTGGTCCATGAACTCACACGCACTTTTTAAGCACACATTTGGATGGCTTTCCATTCTACCGCAGAGATATAAAGTCTATGATAACTTTTATTAACATCTCTAAGATTCTACAGACCTTGGCTGTGAACTTGGGACCCTGCAAAAAAAGGTTTTCCAACTAGGGCCTGCAGCTCCTAAAGTCGGCCCTGGCAGTGAGCAAGGAATTTCCTGGCTCCTGAAATCTGACTTCAGTGAGCTGAACTCATTGATGTTCCATAATCTTATGGGCTTCATGGATGTGTTGGTGTCATGAAACCACGATCCTTCCTCCACCCCACAGTCATAAGATCCCTGGAGGGACATTGTAGGAAATGTGTAGACAGGTGCCTTTGTTTCCTTGTTTTAATTGTCCATCTCCTGCATCTTTAATAGCAGCCCTGATACCAGGGATGTGCTGGAGCCAAGTCGCGAGTTGAGTCACAAGTCTCCGACCCCCTGACTTGAGTCGATGTGTGAGTCTGAATGGGTGGCTGTCACGACTCGTCCTGTGTTGCTATAGAGTCATTTTGTACTCGAGTCCGAGTCATTACAAGAAATGAACCGTGGTGTGAGTCAGGTGCGCCCCCCCCCCAAAATAAGCAAGCCCACACACACAAAACATAGTCGCAACCACACAAAAAAGTGAGTTGGGACATGAGTCAATTTGAGTCATGACTCTTTTCCGAGTCACTGGCCCCAAATCATGAATCGGGTTCAAGTCAGTGATGTATGTGAGTTAACACGAGTTGCAAAAAACATGTGTTTTTGCGTCTCAAGGCGAGACTTTATGAGCTGAGTTCCCATCCTTGACTGATATACAAAAATGAAGGAGAGGCTTTTCTCATCTCTTCATCCCTATATTCAGTAAATGTTTCACTGGCTTATTTCTCAAGGCTCAGCCAGTAAAAAGCAAGCAAGAAAAAAGTCGAACCTTCCAAATATGACTTCTGAGACTGGAAGAGTTGCCAACTGACCAGAAACCCCTCCCATGTTGTCTTGCTCCAGTGCTGTTAAGATTCTTGATCTGCAGGGAAAAAATAAAGCAGCAGGTTAAAACATTCTCATGGCATGGAAAGAAGTAATGATTGCCTGCTTGTGTTTGCTAGTCTGAGCTGTGGTTAGACTCCTAGGAGCGTGGGCTGGTGGAAGAGTCCACAACCCCCAGGGGTGGGTCCCAGCAGCGACTGTGAGCAGCTGTCAGCACAGTTGAAACCCTCCCACTTCTTGACACCTTTGGGGCACCGATCTTTCAGCCCACCCCAGTATTTAATTGAAGAGCACTGATGAGGGTGTTTAGTCCCTCTTGAAATGCTAAATAATTACACAACCCCATCCTCAAGGCATCCCTTTCTCTCTGCAGAAATAAAGAATACAAATAATGTTGCTAGGCTCGGGGCTGCTGCCGAACATGGCCCCTCCAGGCCTTGCTCCTGCCCGGACTGATGCAGAAGAAATTGTCCTCCCTGCTGCTCCCTTTTAATTTCAGAACCTTCCAGAAATTGCTTGCTGGGTAGTTTTTCCTCCCAGGCCAACAGAGACAGTCTGACCTGAGACTGTTGCACTTTGAAGTTCAGTCCCATCACCTTTCCAGCCACCGTTCTAAGTGGTCTTCCCTGAGAGGTCTTCCCTGAGAGGCAAGACTTGCAGCTCGTGGAGGTGCAGATGGACTTGTCCGTGGAAAGCCTGTGAGAACCTCACTTGCCAAGCAAGGGAGAGAATGAACCATTTCTCCCTCCAGGCACCGAGTCAGTGGACAGGAATGACGTCAAGAGCTGCTCTTTCCCAAGATTGCTCCTGGATCGCCTGCCCTCCTTCCGCTCCCTCTTCCCAAGAAATATATTTTGCTTCTGAATGGCTGGTATTCATAGCATGGCTTTTTATAATGGGATAGGACATGCTGTGTGTGGGGGGGGACGACAGCCTGTATGAGGCCTCCCACGTGTTGGAGATGCACAAGAGCACCAAAAGAGCTCCGCTGGGTCAGGCCCAGCCAGCTCTGGGAAGTCCACAAACAGGAGATGAAGGTGCTATCCCCCATTGCACCCATTCCACCGGATATCTGGGACATGCTGCCTTGGGACTGGGCTAACCTTTCCTTCCATACCATGGTTCTGATCGGTGGTGGTGGGGGGGAATAATCTAACTGCTATTTCTTGAATAAAAACAAAGTGTGTCCTGATTCTGCATTTAAAGGAACATTGAGGTTTTACTCAATTCCAGGGCCTCCAAGAGGAATTTTATCAGGGAATACAAAGTTTCTTTTGGGACCCTTCGCAAAGGGGGAGAGGAGGGGGTGAAAAAGAGTGGGGGTGGCAACAGCTGGGAAAATCTTTGGAGCACAGGTGTTGCAGAGCCGAGATTTACCTGCCTGTGTGGCATCAGCAGCCTAGATGTGCTTAATAAAGTAGCACAAGTTAAACCCAATTGCAACCTGGTGTCTTCACTGGGTGGTGTGAGCATCAACAGAATGCTAGATGCAGGGAACTGGCAGCGAGATGCAAGTATCTTGTGGTCTTGTGTGTGCTCCCTGAGGCATCTGGTGGGCCTCTGTGGGATACAGGAAGCTGGACTAGATGGGCCCCTGGGCCTGATCCAGCAGGGCTGTTCTTATGTTCTTAGATACAGTAATACGGAAAACCAAGCACACTCCTAAGTCTCTCTAAAGTTTGCAAAATATAGAAAATCCACTGCAGAAAATTAGCATCATCGTATTTAGGCTCACACTGGAATGGGAAGCCTCTTGTGTGCACCAAAATGTACTTCTGCAGCAGCTGTAGTCTCACAACTGTGTCCCTGAGCTCCGTCATGGTCAGCAGATCCACAAGCCAAAGAGCTACTGTAGAAGGCCAAGTTCCTCCCAGATTTGACACTGGGTTAAGGAGTGTCAGGTATGCATTCCTCGTCCTCGTACGTATGGCTTGCGCCAGCAGCTGCCACCACAGTAATGCCCATAGCATCCTCCACAGGCAGTGAGTGTGGGTGAGATCAGAAGATCCCAGGAAATTTTTGGGCCCCTTCCTTTGGCTCCTGCGCCCCCTTTTTGACTCTGGGCCCAGGTTCAAATTGCTCCCTGTATCCCCCTCTCACGGGCCCTGCTGAATTCAGTATTATTTTTTAATTGAATGCTCTCCCGGAGGCAAGAAGACATCTTTGGCCAACCTGGGTATTCACAGGCCTGGCTGGCCATGCCAACAACCCAAGGGGTTGCTTTGGATGGTCGGATTGCTACAGCCACCGGGGATCTGCCTTCTGTGCTACCCTGGCACTGACAGGGGAGTCTCTGCGTGGAAGGCCAGAGGAGCCGGTGTGCAGCCTCTCATTTCATTAGCGGATCAATGGATCAAAAGGCCAATGGCTGGCAAACCAGGGAGTCTTCCCTGTCAACAGCTGTGCACTGAATTCATTTCGGCCATATTCCCCAAGCGCATACTAAGTAAAAACATAGTTTGAGAGGAGTGTGAAGCATTGTTTTGTTCAGGCGGCCGCACTAATCTCATTTGCTAGGAGAAGCCACAGTGGGACTTGCGGATCCGCAAGCTCACTTTTGAGCTCTTCTCTAGCACGGCCTGCCGCTTCAGCAGCAAACTAGGAAGACATTAAGAAAGTTTCCTTAACCCAGGCAGTGCCAGCTTTAAACCAATTGGGCTCTGTGCCCAAGGGGGACCTCTGGATATGGTAATCTACTCTAGTCTTGTCAAATTCACACAACACTTTGCAATGAACCCCTAATGCCACACTGCAGCTTTTTACAGAGAACAGCAACCATTTTCATTCTCTCCTGTATTCTTAAAAGCAAGTGGCTTTGCAATTATTTTCTCAGGTCATCTACGCATGTTGTTTGTTTTCTTACAGGCTGACATGTGTGTCATTTTATATCAAAATGTGCTTAAATCCATTTGCACCATTAACTCACATGCACTTTTTAAGCACACATTTTGATTGCGCTCCATTCCACCCCAGAGATAGAAAACCTCTAATAAATTTTATTTCTATTGCCAGAGCTGCAATCCTATATACACACTTACATGAGAGTTAGGTAACATTAGCCTTACTTCTGAGTAGACGTGTATAGGATTGGGCTCTAAGATTCTGCAGACCTTGGCTGTGAACCTGGGACCCCACCAAAAATGTTTCCGGTTGGGCCCTGCAGCTCCTAAGGCTGGTTGTGAACCCAGGAGCTCCCAAGCTGTGCGGCAGACCCTGGTGGACTCAAAAAAGAAGTGGCGAACTCTCACTCTGGGTAGGCCTGGCATTCTTCTCAGGTGCTTGCTGCTAAATCCGCCTTCCCCACCCCTTTTCAACCTTCAATCGAGCTCCAAGAAGCTGTAATCAATTTTGGGAACGGAAAGTTCCTACAAATAATGGTCACACCCTGAGCGTGTTTCCTCTCCCGGTGGCTGTGATAAAAAGGTGTCTCTGTGCTGTGTGGCTGTGCGAGAAAGACATTTCCGTTAGGCAAGGCTGTGAAGCAAAATTCTCACCCGTTTGCGTGTTTCTTGTGGTTTGATGCTGCAGGCAGCGATGGGACATGCAACAGCGCGCTGAAGGAGGGTCGCAACGAAGGCGTCAGAAATAACCCCTGCCTTGCTGTTTACTGAGATTCTGAATCTTTCCAGGGCATTTTTAAAGCTGCAGTGCAATCACAGGCCTAAGTTTCACTAAGATGGCAAACCTGTGTTTGGGCTGGGACCGGCTCACGCACGAGGCAAACTGAGACGGCTGCCTCAGGGAGTGAATTGGTGTGGTGGAGGGGCTGAACGGAGGCCAGAGGGGTGAGAATTATGCATCTACTCGTGTCCTTTGCTTCCCCGGCAGGTTCTATGCAGCTGGTTTAGAGTTTTCAAAACAGGGCAGAAAACAGGATCACAGCATTCCTCGTAGTACAAAGCTTGAACCCAAGAGCTCCCAACAGAATTTCCAAATGGGACTGTGCAAATGAAGAGGAGGGACTATGTAAATAGAAGTGCGCTTACCGCTCAGGCCTCCCCCCTCCTCCCCAGGTTGATCTGGTTCCTAGAAAATCTCATTGCTTCTCATGTTCTGCACCTTCATATCCATGTCGCAATGTGGAAAGGAATGTGCATATGTTCTACTAGCCATGTGCAACAGGCTATTGCAGCCATTTTCAACCACTGTGCCGTGGCACACTAGTGTGCCGTGAGCGGTCCACAGGTTTGCCACAGGTATTTGAGGGAAGATCATTTATTAGTAGGGCCAATGGGGATGTGATCCCCCCTCCCCCACTGGCAGCATGGTGGGCCTTGTCAATTGCCTTGAGACATACAAAATTATGCAGGGGATGGACAGAGTGGATAGGGAGATGCTCTTTACACTCTCACATAATACCAGAACCAGGGGACATCCACTAAAATTGAGTGTTGGGCGGGTTAGGACAGACAAAAGAAAATATTTCTTTACTCAGCGCGTGGTCGGTCTGTGGAACTCCTTGCCACAGGATGTGGTGCTGGCGTCTAGCCTAGACGCCTTTAAAAGGGGATTGGACGAGTTTCTGGAGGAAAAATCCATTATGGGGTACAAGCCATGATGAGTATGCACAACCTCCTGATTTTAGGAATGGGTTAAGTCAGAATGCCAGGTGTAGGGGAGAGCACCAGGATGAGGTCTCTTGTTATCTGGTGTGCTCCCTGGGGCATTTGGTGGGCCGCTGTGAGATACAGGAAGCTGGACTAGATGGGCCTATGGCCTGATCCAGTGGGGCTGTTCTTATGTTCTTAATTGTCAAAAACCTGATGGTGTGCCTTGGCAATTTTAGTGCCTTGTTAGTGTGCCATGAGATGAAAAAGGTTGAAAATCACTGGGCTATTGGGTGCCTCTTGTTAGCCACATGGATGTTCAAAGTGCTGCAGGCAATCTTGAACCAGTTAGAACTTTTCTTCAAGCTAGTGTGTTCAACAGCAGCATCCCCCCCTTCCCAAAGCAAAGCAAATCACTTTGCGGATTTGATGTCTCCTAGATACATCTGCTGCTAGCCACCTCCTCCCTTCCCCCCACCCAAAGTTCTGGGTGCATTTCAACATCAGTTTGGAAGCTGGACTCAGGCAGATTGGTAGAAAGCTGGTGCGGCATGAACCAATGTCCATTCGTATCCACCAAAGCGACAACATTGGACAAGAGAGCGAGAAGAAGCCATTTATCTCTCGGTAACCATACATTTATTAATTCCACGCGGTAAGGCATTAAAATGATTACACGTAACACTCAGCACTATAATAATGAATACTTGATCAAGCACATAGACCTTATTTTTTCCTCTTCCAGAAAAAGAGAAAAATTGGGCTCTGCTATGGCTCCTGACAGACTACCAACACTCCACAAGGCAAGTTGGGCAGAATGAGACCCCCATTCTGCTGTGGGGGTACATACAGCAGCAAGGGGGAGCCGTCAAAGTCAGGGGTTGCCATGATGGAAGGCTGTTAACCCATTCATAACTCTTTCCCACGGCTTCACCAAAAGTCGGACTGTCCAATGTTGCAGCAGAATCTTAGTACCGGATGGTTACCAGTGCTACAAAGGAAAGACAGTACTTGGTGGGGGAGGGGAGGGGGGCTACATTTCAAAATAGAGATCCCACCAAGCAGGGCTGGAATATTGCGCAAAACCCTCACCTCTTAAATATTATTAACATTTTTTAAAAAAATATTCCTCATCAAAATCAGCTCCAGTTTAAAAAAAACAAACAGACAGAAATTCCAGTAAGACTTTGGCTGCAATCCTAACCACACTTTCCTGGGAGTAAGTCCCATTGTACACAATAGGACTTACTTCTGAGTAGACCTGCTTAGGATTGGGCCCTTTGTCACGTTGAAGCACAGAAGGTAGGCTCTGTGTTTTAATGTGATTATAACCGTTCTCTCTCTCCTTTTTTTTTTTTTTGGTTTTTAGAAACCTTTCGACGCGCAACTTCTAAGAAGCATCATTGAAGAACAGGGATCCTTCAGCAAAAAGTATCATCATGATTCAGAATTATATTATTATATAACAATAAAGACCAAAGAAGATTTCATTTCATTTTAAATATTTCACAAGCCAAACGAAACATTTTACTGTACAAGCAATTGTGCATTTTTTTTTAATATCTTGTATTTTTTTTCTCTCTCTTTAAAGGAGCATATTATTAGTGCAAAGCAGTTTCTTCCAGGCCAAAGACTTGGCCGCTTGCATGAAACAGACACCTTTTTCTCTTCACACCTGCTCAGGACTGCCATAAACTGGAAAGGATTCAGCTGCCAGAGGTTGATCTGTCTTCTTTGGTTTATAGGTGCACATCAAAAGCCCTCGATTGTCCTGAATGCATTTTGGGGGCGGGGTTATCTTGAGAACAAGACGCCAAGGCTCAATGAAAGGCATCAAGAAATTAATAACAGCCACACAATCCTGCACGTTGAGGGCATTTTTTACACCAGAAGTAAACAGAAATCAGACTGTCACATATCCGATCTGCTAGGGGGACAATATAGAGGCTGATGTCAATTTTTTTTAATGTGCGACACATTCTGTCCCCACAGGAGCATGAATAGATTGTTATTGAGCCCAGTGGAATCCCCCTCTTTCTTGGTTTCCTCCATACAGTGTTGGCTCCCTTCCAGAGACATCACAAGGGTGGAGCATGAAGGGCACTTGTCCTGGGGGCACATGACTGCCTTATGGGCACCTCCACAGGAGAAGGAGCCACCTTCAAGGGGGCACCTCCACAGGAGAAGGAATGAGGGCTCGAAGCCACCAGCACCTCCAGGCAGAACTCCAGTGTGATGTCACTGTCCCAGGCTCTGGGGCTTCTAGTAGAGCATTTGGAAGGCCCTTCCATTCACAGCTGCAGTGAACCATTCTCTCAATGTAAGCTGGATGACAGGTGCCCTGCTGGGTAAAGAGGACTGGGAGAGCAAGGAGGGTTCTGTCAGATCCTATAATGATTCCTTTGCACATTCATGGAGATGGACCATACCCTTGTTCTACAGCCACTTTTATAATCAGCTGGTTGCACCTTAAGGCTTCCTTCCTTCCTTCTGCAGAGGAAAAAACCTAAGGATACAACTCAGAACCATCACAGTCCTTTTTGATGCCTCAGTCCCCTAAAATCAGCATTTTTTAGCACTTGCCCTATAGGTGCTGCACACACATACTCTCTCTCTCTCTCTCTCTCATGAAGCATAACTCTCAAATGATCTTCTTCTTCTATAGCAGTGATTTCAACCACTGTGCTGGGGTACATTGATAGGGTGGGGCACACTAGTGTACTGCAAATGGTCTGCAGGTGTGCCGTGGGAGTTTCAAGGAGGGTCATGTATTAGTAGGCCATGGGGGATGTGAGCCCCCGGTTGGCAGTGTGGTGTGCCTTGTCAATTGCAAAGGAAAACACAACGACGAAAAAATGAAAACGATGGTGTGCTTCTCGGGAACAGGGGTTGGGATCTGGCATAAATACTGGGTCCCAGCCCTGCCTCCTGCTCCCCACCTGCCTAGCCCTGGGGCCGCCCAACGCCCGCCCCAGAACGCCACCCTCCCACCTCCTCCCCGAGCTCGGTGCCTTCGTTGGTGCGGAGGCTTAAGTAGCCTCCGAAGGTCAGTGTGCCTCTGCTCGCCGGCCTAGCCGACTCACGAGGAGGTGCAAACATGCCTTACGGCACATTTGCAACCTTCCTGGGCCGGCAAAAGGGACTTGCGCCAGCCCAGGGGCCGGTCGGGATTGCGCTGTAAATGTCAGAGAGAAGAGATTTAGCGAGCCTTTCTGACTTGCTAGGGTTCTATGTGTGGGGATAGACATTTTTAGTGAAGGCACACACCAACATGTCTGAAGTGGTACAACCTACGCACTAGTGGTGCAGCACAGCCTGCACGAGACTCACGGACTCATGCACCAGTGCGTGCACACAGTAGTGACTGGAGCTCTGACATGTAGCCCTACAAGAAAGCTGGAAGCATGTGGAACAACTGTTTGGAGGGGAACAGAAGCAGAAGGGACTGAACCAAGCCCCCCACGCTACCTCATACTTCCTCTTCAACCTATGATCCTCCATCTGGACGGCCACGCAGCAAAATTTTCAGGTGTGCAGCACCTATTTCTGTGTGCCATTCCACAGCCAGCCAGCTAGATCTGGCCATGCAGAGGGCATCTTCTGGCGGTTCGAATGCTGGCCCAAGAGATTTCAACTTGAGGCAGAAGATCCAAAATGGTACCCCCTAATACACACAGACACACACACACAAATCTGAGGCTAATCTAATTGGGAAGCAACTGTTACCCTACATATGCCTGATCTTGTCTGATCTTGGAAGCTAAGCAGGCTCAGGCCTGGTTAGTACTTGGATGGGAGACTGCCGGGGAATACCGGGTGCTGTAGGCTTCTACCATAGTCTTTCGAGACTGAAGGTTGCCAACCATTCTGCACAAACCTCACTTGATTCAAGCTGGGTTGATTTCAGTGGAGCTTCCCAGTTGCCTGTGCCCTGTGGAGGTCAGTCAGTCGATCCCTCCTACTCTGCTGCCCTTAATGGTCTCCACAGTCTGCTGTCAAAGGCTGCCACCTCACCAGGGTGCCTACCACGTGCCTATCCACGTGTCCAGCTGGGGCAGTTGCCTCAGGCAGCAGATTGGTGAGGGTGCCCACCTTGGTTTGCCCACTCGCCTCCATTGCTCCTTCTCCTCCTTTGAGTTCCTGGATTGGAAAAGGACGAGGAGGACAGAGCAGGGGAGGAACCATGGAGGAGGATGGTACTGAGAGAACAGTACCGACGCTCTTGCATACCACTCTCCCCTCCTCCATACTTCCTCTCCAACCCTCCCTTCTATTTTTTTTTCAGTCCAAGGAGTAGGAGAGGTGGAAGCTGCACCCCACCATTGTACGAGGGAGGCCAGCATTGGCCCCTCAGATGCCTGGGAGTTTCTGGGCAGGCCCTGAACCTCACACTGTGACCTAGTGCGACTGCCATAGTAGACCAGATCCAGAATTTAAGGACCTTGGCCCTGTCTCAGCTCCACAGCTCTCTCACCAGCTCCAGTCGCTGAGCGACGGAACATTCTTGTTCATTCTTAGCAACGCCATTGCTTGTAGGGTCAGGGCTTGTCGCATTGGGCCCTATCAGCAAAAAGAGCAAAGCGTTTCTTTTCTATACATTCCTATGTACATGCCAAACACAATGGATATCCGGCAAGGGCCGGCCTTATTAAGGAGCGATGAGAATTTGGTTTTTGAAATGTATATAAACTTCGGGTCATCTCCAATCCGCCTTGGCTTAATTGACTCAACATTCTCTATGTTTTGTACGAGAGCAAATCTCACGTGGCAATGTGTTTTGGGAAAGGGAGGGGGCAGAGAACCGGGGACTCCACTTAACGATCCGCTCCTTGTAATAATCACAGCTGACGGAGCATACTGACGGGTCTCTTGTTTCAGTGAAAGCAGACGGCGTTCGGCTTGCCGGGCCCTTGTCAGTACGGTCTCCAGACGGACTCGTCCATCCTGCCGGCGGTCGTCATGGCGGTTGGCGAGTTACTGTGGCTGCCGTCGGCCTCCACACCATCGTTCTGATTGGCCAGGCTGGGGTTGATCAAGGTGTTGCCTGCCGAGACACCAGGGCAAGAGGAAAGCATCCTTGTTGGGGAGCGCTCTCCCCCTGCCACCATGGAGAATTGGTAGGATCCAGAGGATGTGCCATAATACAAGTGGTAGGGGGAAGGGTTGGTCTGGAATGGTCCACTCTGGTTTTGGCTGGAGCTGGGGTACGGTGGGGGAAGATAAGTGGGATGGAAACGGGTGGTTGCGGGCATACTGCTCATGCTGATGCCCCCGATGCCAGTGGTGGAAGGTGCGGCTGTGTAGGGGAAGGCGGCTGACATGGCACCTGGATAATGCATCCGGGGATCTGGAAACCGGGACTCGGCAATGCTTGGCAATCCAGGAAATGACCGGTCGATAGGCCGTGGCTCAGGGAATAGGCTTATATCAGCTGTGCCTGGATGGGGGACAGGAGAGAGGAAGAGAGGAAGACTGTTACTAGTGTAGTTTGCAGAACATCTGAAAAGCCTGGCTGGATCAGGCCCACCTGGGCCAGGAACCTGGCCTGCACAGTGGCCCTTCAGTTGCCTCTGGAAAGCCCCAAGCAGGAGAGAAAAGCACCCCTCTCTTCCACCACTGAGCCCCTGAAATTCTGACGCTGGAGGTGACGCAGGGCCATCGTGACTAGTAGCCACTGAGAGGCCCGGCCTCCTCCGTGAATTTGTTTAGTCTACTTTGAAAGCCATGAAAAGTGGCGGCCATCACCACATCCTGTTGCAGTGAGTCCCACAGATTAATTGCATGCTGCCTAAAAATATATATATATATATATATATATATATATATATATATATATATATATATATATATATATATATATATATATATATATATATTTCCTTTTATCAGTCTTGAATCCTCTGCAAATCAGTTTCATTGGATGAGCCTTGGTTCTATTGAGACGAGGGAGACAAAACTTCTCTTTATAGCATGCGCAACTTTATAGCCTCAGTCATTTCCCCTCCCCTTAACTGCTTCCTTTTCTAAACTAAAAAGTCCCGAACACTATAGCTATTCCCTTTCCTGGTAAAATTCTCCAGTCCCCAGATCATTCTGGTTGTCCTCCAGCCCAGCGATTTTCCATGTTTTTCTTCTCATGGCACACTGACTTCTATGGTCTTCTATATGGTCTTTAGTTCTTGTGATGTCATTTCTGGGTCCTGGATTCTGCAGCTCTGTTTTTAGGGCAACTGACAGTAGTAGTGAATTGTCTGTTCCTCCACTGACTCTTCCTTCCTTGGAAACAGAGCTGCAGAACCCAGAAGAGTTTTTTAGCGATTTTCAACTGCTGTGCTCCAAACCCCCAGGGGCACACCTGTGGGCCCTTTGTGGCACGCCAGTGTGCCACGGCTCACTGGTTGAAAATGGCTGGTTCAATGCATGTTTGAAAATCAAGCAAAGGCACCTGATGCTTTCAGAGATTCCTTTCCTAAGGAAAGACTGAATCAGGTAGTGCTGTCTGTATCTCTGGAACTTCTTGCTGCTCAGAGGACACAGCAATGCGCAAGGAAAGAAATTTGGGATTTGCAGGGATGCCATCAGCAATGGGCAGTGCTACCTACATGTTCATTCAAACGCACTATGGCCTTCTCCAAGTCTGTGACATGATTCTCTCAGACTGCCGCCTGCAACTTGTGTATGTGTGTGTCCACAGCAACCATTCTTGCTTTCCACCCGCACAATTATAAACAGAAATCACATTGTTTAGGTGTTCTCTGACTGGGGCTAAGTCGTAAGCGGACAGCACGCCCCCTCTGGCAATGTGTCCCCCCCAAGCTGGTCTGTCCATCTGCTTTGGCTTACATATGCAGAGGCATGGGGGGGGGGGGAGAAATCTGGAGCCTGTGCCAGGTCTTCCGAAGCCTTCATGTGGGTGGTCTGTTTGTGTTGATAGTCCCGAGAAATGCTGCTTATCAACACACAGTGGAAAGCAGGCTTACAGCAGGGTCAAGCTATGACTGATTCTTGTTGACTCTGAGGGGACTGAGGCCACGAGGACTGAGGAAACGTGATGGTTTTTTTCTGGATGACAAAATTTCATCCAAGAAAGAGGGAACAGACCAGGCCAGCAGAGGCACCTCTGGGGCGGGTGCTACCTGGTGTGCAATTTACCTGGATAAATTTGGTGTTCAGCTGTTACCCTGCAAATGCCTGATCTTGTCTGATCCCAGAAGCTAAGCAGGGTCAGGCTTGGTTAGTACTTGGATGGGAGACCACCTGGGAATACCGGGTGCTGTAGGCTTATACCATGATCTTGGAAGCTAAGCAGGGTCAGGCCTGGTTAGTACTTGGATGGGAGACCGCCTGGGAATACCGGGTGCTGTAGGCTTCTACCATGATCTGGGAAGCTAAGCAGGGTCAGGCCTGGTTAGTACTTGGATGGGATTCCGCTTGGGAATACTGGGTGCTGTAGGCTTCTACCATGATCTCGGAAGCTAAGCAGGGTCAGGCCTGGTTAGTACTTGGATGGGAGACCGCCTGGGAATACCGGGCACTGTAGGCTTATACCATGATCTTGGAAGCTAAGCAGGGTCAGGCCTGGTTAGTACTTGGATGCGAGACCGCCTGGGAATACCAGGTGCTGTAGGCTTATACCATGATCTCAGAAGCTAAGTAGGGTCAGGCCTGGTTAGTACTTGGATAGAAGACCGCCTGGGAATACCGGGCGCTATAGGCTTCTACCATAGTCTTTCAAGACTGAAGGTTGCCAACTAGTTGGTTTTCAGGAAGTTCAGGGATGAAGTATTTACATAATCATGTCGCCCCCTCCCCCCAACCTTCTAGGTTATTGCATTGCTTGAAATGCAAAAAGCCCACCTCTGGACGGCCTCTGTTTGGCTATCTTTGGTCCATTCTGGGCCGAGTCGCTTCATGTTCTCGCTGCTGAGCATATGGGTGCTCAGCCCAGAGCTGGCCAAAGATCACAGAATGGAGTCTCCGGTGGTGTAGCGTCAACCCTCCTGAGGATGACACCTGGTGTGGTCCGCAGCCCCGCACTGCCCTTGCGACACTTCTGCAATCCAAGATGGCAGCTTCTACGTCACCACCATTTGAGGGGCGGCCTCTCGGTTGGTCACTAGCATGGTCCAGGCCCTTTTGGCCTTGGTGCTACCAGGTGTCCTGGCCAAATTGAAAAGGTGAAAGAGGAGGTGGGGTAATAGACCAGGCCACCTGAATAATTTCAAGCACAAGGCAAAGTTAAAACCCAGCCAGCATCTTTCGTGCGCACTCCATTTCTGTGCAGTCTCCACCCATCCATCTGTTGCAAGCAGAGGTGGTCAAATGGCTGTGTGCATTATCGGTGCTTCCCTCACGACAAGGGTGAAGGGGAGACAAACAATATTTTGTCATGACCCCCTGCTAGGAAAGGCATGCAGGATACGGATATCTTGTTGTCTTGTATGCTCCCTGTGCAGCCATTTTCAGCTCACGGCACACTGACAAGGCACTAAAGTTGTCAAGGCACACTACTAGTTTATAATTACGTTGTGTTACAATTAATTTAATTAATATAACTAAGGGTACAAGCCTAACCAGGTCTACTCAGCAGTAAGTCCTATTTTGTTCAATGGGGCTTTGGAAAGTGTGGTTAGGATGGCAGCCTTAGATCATTACATGACAATGAAAGAAATTCCCAAGAAGCTTGGAGAGGGAGGTGTACGTGGTTTCTGGAAAGGTTTTGAAGCAGGTCTGTTCAAACTGTTATCAATCGATGCGCTCTGATATGCCAACAGCCACCGGGTAGATGGGACTCGTCAGCCTGGGAAGGCAGCTCATCTGAGAGAAGGAAAACTCTGATCCCAAACCTCCACTGCCTTGTGGCTACATCCAGTTAAGGAAAAGGCTTCAGGAGTCAACCTCGAGGCAAAATCCGGAGCCGGAGTCCCTGAGGCAGTTCATGGCTGAACACAGTCATGTTCTGGCAACTCCTGCAACACCACTGGAACCAACCGTATTGGCCTCTGCCTTTCCATTGGACCATTTCAGCGACGTGGAGAGGGGGGATTGCTGCATGGGTAACAGTCTACCCTCCATATCTACCTTACCCAGGCTTCACGCACTGGAGAGGACACTCTGTTCCAGAGCCACCATTCAGAGCGTGACACCATGGTCTTCCGAGACTGAAGGATGCCAACTAGTGATATGCCAAAAAGTGTTGGCAAAGAGAGATGAGGCTGAGCACACTGGAGAAATAGAAATGTGCTGTGAGGGACAGGGAGGAGATGCGGCTGAAACAAGTGCAGGACTCACTGGGGTGGGGAGAGAGAGAGAGAGAATGGGAGGCACCCTCTGAACTTTGGAAGGTGGGGCAGAGGGAGGGGAGGGGCAGAAAGAGAGGGGTTAACTGCAATTATGATGGGGGATGTGTGTGCAGGAGGGAAGGGGGTGGGTGGGGGGGGGAAGAAAAGCATCACTTGCCTGCTCATTTATTCAAGAAAGAGTGCGACCAAGCCTCTGTACGTCTACTCCGAAGTAAGCCCCATTATAGTCAATGGGGCTTATTCCTAGGTAAGTGTGGATAGGATTGTGGCCCGGCGCCCTTCCTGCCAAAGCCTTGCTGGGGAGGCAACACAGGCAGGGTCACTTTGGGGCATCGCAGACAAGGAAAAGGGTCTCTCCGATCCTTTTCAGCCAGCTGCTTCTGGCTCCTACCTGCTTCCACCTTCAGGCTCGCTCTCACTCCCTCCTTCCTCTCGCTGCTCACCCTCACTCCCTTATGTTCCGCCTGCTAGGAGCTCTTCCAGGCTTCTCTAGCTGCCTGGCTGGCTGCCCAATCAGCTTGGGGGGGGTGGTAGGAACCAACAACAGCAGGAGTGTTGAAGCCCCTGCACGGCTGCTCCTTTTTCTCCTGCTGCTGCGTGAGGCTCCAAGCCGCTGCTGCCGCCGCCTGACTCCTTGGACCCGCGGCACACCTGACACTAGTGTGCCGTGTCACAGAGGTTGAAAACTGCTGTCCCTGAGGCATCTGGTGGGCCACGGTGAGACACAGGAAGCTGGACTAGATGGGCCCTTGGCTTGATCCAGCAGGGCTCTTCTTATGTTGTTACAAAGGCCAGCAATGACATATGACATCATTGCTGTGCTGCTGAGCTACCATGGTGTGGACCCCTTGGTGCAAAGGGTAGTGGAGCTCTGGGATTTAGCCTATAGCAGAAGCGGTGATGTCATCAGCAGAAGCACTCAGGTGCTGCCTTGGCCAGAGAAACGTGGCTGAGAAGCAGCATCAGGCAAACTGAGAAGGATGCCTAAGGGGCATTTGTTAATATGTCTGTGCCACCCTTTTTCTCAAGGGCTACATGAGAGACAGTATGGTACCTTACATTAGGACTACACAACTATGCAACTTCACCCAAAAGTAAGTCCTACTGAACACAGTGGGATTTGCTCCTGAGTGCAACCACACTAATAAGCTTTTTAATATTTATTTGGCATAGTTCTTCAAAATTCCACTCTTGTAGTATTTTTTTTTTTAAATACTACAACCCACTGCGAGAACTTGGGATGAAGTGAGCGAGATCTTCAAACGAAATGGGAATAAGTGGCAGGTGACGAAAACACACTCATGCAAATATTTCAGGTTGATGTTTGCTGCTGTTGTTATAGCCTTAATGAAGCTTCGCCATGATATGAACCATGCGTCCGGATGAAATCCTGCAAGTTAAAATGTACCAGCACGCCCCGGATGCACCACTGATTCACCCGCACTACAGTTTTTTACTACCCCCTTTTCTCTTTTGCCTCGTCAAACTTTGGCTAGCGTGAAGCGCTAGAGGAGTTTACAGTCGTCAGGATTCGGTGCCCTTCCAGGGTCTCTAGAAATGAGTGTACGTGTGGGAGGGTGGGAGAGAGGCATTCTGCCTCTTTCGCACATCCTGTGAAACACCAAAGCGTCAAGCACGGTGGAGCCTGACACTTTGTGCATGGCAGCTGCTGAGGTCTACGTTGAACTCTTGCTGACGTATTGTAGGAAACTATGCTTCTCTCATGTACCGCATGCCAAATGAACAGTGAAGATAGGATATTAGCTGACTAAAAAGAGTAGAGTGGAACCACCCTATCCATGGGTCTGGTACCCCCAGATTTCACTATCCGCGGATGCCTGGATCCCCTTTGAAAAAACATTTTAAAAAGCAAAAATCAGTAAGAAAATAGCCTTCCCTACTTTTGCACGGCAAAATTGTGCCATTTGCGGGGCTGCGGGGCGGTCTTCTGCACTCCCGGACGCAACCTCTGGGTCTCACGACCCCCTCCCTTGGCCTTGGCTCACCCCAGAATGGCTTCCGGGCGTACAGAAGGGCGGCCCTGCAGACGGCACAGTTTTGCAGCGCGTAGGTAAAGAGAGCTATTTTCTTACTGGTTTTTGCTTTTAAAAAGGGGACCCCAGTATTGATGAATATTGGTATCTGCAGGGGGGCAGCTGGAATGGAACCCCCATGGATACTGAGGGACTACTGTATAGCACAGAAACAGGCAGAGTAGAGCCTTCAGCAAAGTGTAATATAGGGCTGGGGGTGTGTGGCAGTGACATTGGCAGCGAGGAGAACGAGAGGTCTTTCTCTAGGACTCAGTGGTAGAGCGCAGTGCTGCAAAAAAGAGGCTCAGTCTGCACATAGCAACACGCCTTTACTAGGGTGTCAAAATGGAGCCTTCTCCACTAGGGAGCCTGGAGGGGCTCCACCTCCCCTTTGTCTCAGTAGGGGTGTAGCTCAGTGGCAGAGCACCAGCTTTGCATGGAGAAGGCCCCAGGTTCCAGTGCCAAGCAGGGGAGAGGGGAACAACCCCGTGCCTGAAATCCTGGAGAGCCCCAGTTGGCCGGTGTCAACAGAGGTGGCTGAGATGGGTGCATGACGGTCTGAGTCTGCAGAAGGGACTCTTCAGTTATACGGATCCAAAGATGACCTTTGCCAACCAAAAGGAGTTCCAGAGCCACAGATCCGCCCCCCCATCTGCTGTGCTGTGAGTAGGGCAGAATTTCAAGCCTTGGGTGATAGAATGGGGGGCACAGGGGTACCAGCCTCTGCCTATATTCGCCACTCCTCCTCCTGCTTCCTGAATTGGAAAGGAAAGAGTTAACTGGAGCAGAAGAGGAAGTGTGGAGGAGAGGAGAGCGGTGGGCTAGAGTGTCTCAGATGCTCTAGCCCAGCATTTCTCCAAGTGTGCTCCCAGCAGCCTTGGGGTTCCCTGGGATCCCTTCAGGGACTCTACAAGCACACCATAAATGGCCAACAACTTTGCCCATGCGCTTCTCAAGACTCCATACATGTACCAGTGAGGCTCCCCAAAGTTCAATTGAGGGGTTTAAAGGGCTCCAGAGACCCAAAACTTTTGTGAACTGCTGTCTCTAGCCCATCACTCATATCCTTCACGTTGTCCCCTTCTTCTTTTGAAGTGAGCAAGAAATGGAGGAAGTGACTAGCACATCTCTGGGTAAGGGGACGGTGTTATTTGGCTCATCGTCTCAGACACTGGGAGATTATGGGCTGACCCTGCTGCTTTTAACTGCGGGGAGGGGGAAAGATAGCTACCCATTGCACCGGACTCCCCCCCTCCCCCCCGCTTTGGGAGGCATTTCGATCAGGCAACGAAAGCAGCGCAAGGGGAAAGAGTTAAGCTTTCTCTCAATGTGGCAGCCCTGGCCCAAATACCCCCCCCCCCACCCCCAGGGTTATTTTTAAGCAAAGAAAAATACTTGGGGGAGATACCATCACAGAATCTCCTGCGTCACATCTTGCCTGGCCCCAAGTCAAGCAAAAGAGCGCGGAGAGACTGGAGCCAACGGCCGACGGGTGCTCAGGGGTGCACATTTTTTGCGCGACGTGAGAGGCCCGACACGTTTTTGACAGTTCTGGTCCTTGGGGGCACGACAGACGTTTCTCTCATCCTGAGAGCAACGGTTGAAGCGGTTCGTGCGCAGGCTGCATGCGCAGTGCTGGGGGCAGCCGTCCAGCAAACCACTGAGTTGGGGAAACGAGGTTTCGCGGTCTGCTCCTGGGCGCAGCTGAGATTTTCTGCCTGCTTTTCCTGGCCTTTTGGTGCCATCCCCCCCTGCTTTCATTTTGGAGTCTCCCCCTCGCCCCTTTCCAAACTCTGCCTTCCATTCTGAACTGATTCATGTGCTCCTTGGATCCTGCCTGTGTCTCTGCCCTGCTCTGTCCTCCTCCTGGGCACTGTTGGCTGTGAGGTGCACTCCAGACGATGAATATCTTGGTCTCCGCGGCAGGCAGGCGCCATTCTCTGCTCTGCTGCTTGAGCAGGGTTTGTGCGCCCTCATTATGTTTCATGTGGCCATAAATAATATTCCTTAAAGAGCAAATTCAAATGAAAAGCTCAGTGCTTAGGGCACATTTCCTTTTTCTTTTCCTGTCTTACCGCACTCCCTGGGTGTTTTTTTTTTTTTTTTTTTGGAGAGAGAGCGAGAGAGAGGCCACAGTTTATGAGTCTGTGCTTGTCGTACTTGGCAATTGCTGCCTGCTCGTAATATAAAAGCAACAGTGTAAGTGTGTTAATTACCAAGGGCTTTGCAAAACAAAACAAAACAAAACAAGGGGTGTGTGTGGGGTGGGGCAGGAGTGGTGCAAAGTGCTGGAGGTAGATCTCTGGCCTAAAGAATTTCCTCCTGCGATGTGTGAACACCGGTCAGGCCCCGGTATTACAGCTGGGGAAGGAGCCTTTTCTACATCAAGGTGACAAAAACATGCACCCTGTCTTGGAGCATGGAGTGTGGCCTCCCATACCTTAAGAACACAAAGGATAAGGAAGTATTCAGCAGTTCTGTCAAACCATGGATTTTCTAGGTCTGGGTAGCAAATCATGGAGGCAGAGAGTAGTCCAGGGATGTACTGCATGGTGGCATTCCGGCATATGACCGACTGTATATATGATGGTGTTCCAGCCAAACTCACCAGGCTAGCTTCCTTAGATCTTTCCATGTTGGCTCAATTATTCATGCGCTTCAAACTGCATCTGGGCCATTGTGACTCTTATTTAGAGACTCTTGTTTAGAGATGGAGGGGCAGAGGGGGGGACTAGAATGACATAGAAAACAGAACTCATAAAAGACAGAGCTCTGAATGGCTACTGGCAGTCCAGAACGGAACCTCCATGTTGGGAGCGAGTCGTCCTGAGTTCCAGAAGCTAGGCTGGCTTTCCTTATGCTTGTTGCCATTTTTAAGCTTCTCGGCAGTGCCTAGTTGGCCACTGACAGAATTGGAAGGCTGACCTGTAAGTCTCACCCCTTTTAGTTCTGCCCAAATAATCTAAGTCACTCTCAGGATGGTAGGAATCTGAAGTCGCAGTTGCTCTTGTGGATTCCATGAGCAGAGTCGACATTTGTTTAACTTGAATGGGTTTGTGTGTGTGTGTGTGGGGGGACGACTGGCCCATCCATGCGGCCAATTGCAACAGTTGCCTCAGGGGTGTCTTCTTCCACCCACCCTGCTCCTTCACTACTGCTGCTCCTCCTCTCATTCCTTGGATTTGGAAGAGGGGACAGAGCAGAAAAGGAAGTGTGGAGGAGAGGAGAGTGGTGGGCTAGAGTGTCAGAGACTCTCTTCTCCTCTACACTTTCTCTTCTGCTCCATCCCCTTCTTCCTTTTCTAGTCCAGTGAGAAAGCAGAAGCACATTACCAGGGGAACACATTACCAGTCAGGGGAGGCAGCATTTGGCACACAGCCTACGGTGCCAGGAGGTTTTGGGCTGATACAATGTGTGGACATATTAACAACACAAAAAAGTGACAATTTGCTGCCCCATAATTGTGTCTCCAGCCAGCTGGCGTAGTCTACTGCTCCCGCACCTTGGGCATAGGGGGAATGGAGACTTGTGGGCTTTCCCGCTCTCTCGAGCTTTTCTGTTCTGTCTGCAGCTGGAGCTGACAATGCTACCACTCCACCCACCCCCCCGCATGCACCTCAACCGCGTGCGGAATCCACCAGTTAAATAAAAACCACCACGGATTTTTATGGCTTTGCCTCTGAAAAAAAAAAAAATTACGACGGCCCAGCTTGTCTTTCTAGATTTCATCCGCTCCTGTATGGCTTTCCGAGGGCCCTGGCAATTCCAAGGGTATTTTGCTTGTCGTGCTGCCAATCAAAATATTTGAAGGAAAAGTTTATTTTCTTCTCAAAATCGCACCAGCTGCTGCCTTAACTGAATAAGCCCATTTAGAGGTAAGAATTTACCCATTGTGAGGGGGAAAGCCATGCGCCCACACGCTCCAAATAGCTGACCCAATCTATCAACGGAAACGGCAGCACTTTGGACCAGGTGACTGGGAAGCCAGGAGTGCATGTTCAACCAGAGGTCATCGGCCCGACTGGTGTCCCCTTGCTGCGGCCAGGGGATGACCAGTCTCCCAGCCACAGGAGTCAGTGGCACTGGGAGAGAGTCCCATATCTCTACTCGCCCTGCCGTTTTTTGTGGTGCAGTTGCCAGGGCCTGCGCCCCCATCCTTTAGCCAAGCAGCACATAATTGGTTTTCAAGCTTCTCAGCACCCCTTTCCAGAGGTTGGTTGGCAACCTTCAGTCTCGAAAGACTATGGTAGAAGCCTACAGCACCCGGTATTCCCGGGCGGTCTCCCATCCAAGTACTAACCAGGCCTGACCCTGCTTAGCTTCCAAGATCATGGTATAAGCCTACAGCACCCGGTATCCCAGGCGGTCTCCCATCCAAGTACTAACCAGGCCTGACCCTGCTTAGCTTCCAAGATCATGGTATAAGCCTACAGCACCCGGTATCCCAGGCGGTCTCCCATCCAAGTACTAACCAGGCCTGACCCTGCTTAGCTTCCAAGATCATGGTATAAGCCTACAGCCCCCGGTATTCCCAGGCGGTCTCCCATCCAAGTACTAACCAGGCCTGACCCTGCTTAGCTTCCAAGATCATGGTATAAGCCTACAGCACCCGGTATCCCAGGCGGTCTCCCATCCAAGTACTAACCAGGCCTGACCCTGCTTAGCTTCCGAGATCATGGTCTAAGCCTACAGCACCCGGTATTCCCAGGCGGTCTCCCATCCAAGTTCTAACCAGGCCTGACCCTGCTTAGCTTCCCAGTTCATGGTATAAGCCTACAGCACCCGGTATCCCAGGCGGTCTCCCATCCAAGTACTAACCAGGCCTGACCCTGCTTAGCTTCCAAGATCATGGTCTAAGCCTACAGCACCCGGTATTCCCAGGCGGTCTCCCATCCAAGTTCTAACCAGGCCTGACCCTGCTTAGCTTCCCAGTTCATGGTATAAGCCTACAGCACCTGGTATTCCCAGGCGGTCTCCCATCCAAGTACTAACCAGGCCTGACCCTGCTTAGCTTCTGACATCAGGCGAGATTGGGCATGTGCAGGGTAACAGTTGCTGCCCCCCTTTCCAGATCAAACAGCCAAATCCGATGAACAGTCCCCTCCATTTTCATACCGATCTTGGAGAAAATCTGGGTCTTGAATTGACTTTAATGGGTTCCAAGACGCAAAGGCTCTGGAAGCAAGACGAGCTGTTTGGGCTGTAGCTCAACTAGCACACATGCATAATGCATGGAAACCACCCCCAGGCTCAAGCTCTGACATTCTCCAGTTACGAGTGTCTCAGACAGGAGGGATGGGAGATCTCAGGCAGCCACCGTCAGGCAAACTGGACCAATCAAAGGCAGCTTCATGTTCAGAAGAACCATTTCTGCATAGGGAAGAGGGTTGCATGGCCCTGCTTCCGGTTTCCATGGTGGGTCACCACCCACCTCTTTGGGAACTGCAGCGATAAAAACTTCCTCATTTAGAAAAGTTTGGACAGACTCAGCCTTTGAGAATTCAAGTAGATGGATCCTGGAAGGTCACGATGTCCAAAGTCACTTGGGCTATGTCGGGATTTGAACCTGGACCTTCCGGGTCTAACTCCCTGACCACTACACCATCCTGGCTTTGGTTTTCTGAATTGGATCACCCAGCTCTGCTCAGTGGCCTACAGCGGTGTTGGAAACCAGGCAAGTGCTTGCATGGGCTTGGAGGAGAGCAGGTTGGGGGGCAGCCCTTATCTCCGATCAGCAGTTACTTCCGGTTTTAAAAATGGAAGTAGCTGCTGATCAGAGATAAGGATTGCTAACACAGCCACAGAGGGGGCTGAGAGCTCTAGGAGCCTGCAAAAGGCCAGCTCTGCCCCTCATGAAAAAAACAAGTCCCTTGGTAGCAACAGAGTTGCGACTGCTGGAAGTCAAATTGTAAATCCTTGCTTAGCCACAAAGCTTGTGGTCTATGCAGGCAGTAGAATGAGTTCATAGAATGGACTGGAGCAACCGTTACCCTGCAGATGCCCGATCTCGTCTGATCTCGGAAGCTAAGCAGGGTCAGGCCTGGTTAGTACTTGGATGGGAGACCGCCTGGGAATACCGGGTGCTGTAGGCTTATACCATGATCTGGGAAGCTAAGCAGGGTCAGGCCTGGTTAGTACTTGGATGGGAGACCACCTGGGAATACCGGGTGTTGTAGGCTTATACCATGATCTGGGAAGCTAAGCAGGGTCAGGCCTGGTTAATACTTGGATGGGAGACCGCCCGGGAATACCGGGTGCTGTAGGCTTATACCATGATCTTGGAAGCTAAGCAGGGTCAGGCCTGGTTAGTACTTGGATGGGAGACCGCCTGGGAATACCGGGGGCTGTAGGCTTATACCATGATCTTGGAAGCTAAGCAGGGTCAGGCCTGGTTAGTACTTGGATGGGAGAACGCCTGGGAATACCAGCTGCTGTAGGCTTATACCATGATCTGGGAAGCTAAGCAGACTCAGGCCTGGTTAGTACTTGGATGGGAGACCGCCTGGGAATACCGGGTACTGTAGGCTTATACCATGATCTGGGAAGCTAAGCAGGGTCAGGCCTGGTTAGTACTTGGATGGGAGACCGCCTGGGAATACCGGATGCTGTAGGCTTATACCATGATCTGGGAAGCTAAGCAGGGTCAGGCCTGGTTAGTACTTGGATGGGAGACCGCCCGGGAATACCGGGTGCTGTAGGCTTCTACCATAGTCTTTCGAGACTGAAGGTGGCCAACCCATTTCAGAGGGGTGTACTATTTGTGAATGCTCTACTGTGCTAACCTCCCCCCCCTGCCCTCACATGCAATGGGCCCAGCAAGGTGTAGGTTAAGTTTGCTTCTGGCTGGGCCAGTTTCCTGGTTGTAGGGTTGTTGGATGGTTGTTGGACAGGGGAACACTCAGGCACCCTCCATCTCCAGTGTGACGTGACATCCCAGCCATGCTGCCCTCTCACCTCCCAGCTACTTCATTCCAATGCAGTAGGCCAGGTATAGGTCTCATCCTAAACCAACCATCCCAGTCCTAACCCGCACCAATGCAGCAAGGCCAGCCGAGCCAGAGCGGCCGCGCTGCACCCTTTGCTGGGATTGGGCAGGTCTCCTTGAGGTAAGGGGACATCTGATCCCTCGCCCCAGAGAAAGCCCCAGCCGGTGCAATTGGTCTACTATGCAACGGGTCTGCTCAGACCCACGCCAGCTAAATCGCTGGCGCAAGTCCAAGCGGAGCTGTGTTGGGATTCCAAGCCCAGGGAGGGGGACAGGATACAGAGTGTGTGGCTGCTGTTGATAACCCCATCCAGAATCCGATCTGCCCGTCCTCCACCTCTCCCCGCCCCATCCCCATGAGGCTGAGAAACAATGACAAGATCACCCAGGAAGCTTCATGGCGGAGCAGGGTTTTGAACCTGGATCTTCCAGGCTTAAAACCAACTCCCAAACCACTGCACCACCCTGGCTCTCAGAGTACAGCTTTCTCTTACTTTGTGATGCTTTGCCTGAAATCTCCATTACTTTTGCTACTTTCTGTCTTTCAGAAACATTCCGGGGGGAAGGGGTGCTCATGGACTGGGAGGGGGCTACATTAGCTGCTTATGCAAATGGGGAAAAAGCTTGGAGCAAGGCTTGAGTCACGGTGCTATGGGGGGCGGGGCGGGAGACACAATCTAGTTCTTCCGACAAACGTTGATTGCGGTGTGAGCCCTGGCGTCCCAAGAACAGCTGCCATATCTGGAAGGAGGCCATCTGGAAGCACCCCTCCTAGCAACAAAAGTGACCCAGTTGTCTCTTGCAAATGGCAATGGCTGCGCAAGTCCCCAAACATCCCATGATGGGACCCACTGAGACAGATCCAATCTAGCAATTTGTGCATTCTTTAGGTATCTGTTTGCTTTCCTGGCTTAAGCTATGATGATTGACAGGATAAACACTAGAGATATTTAACACTCATGTGTGTATATATAATATATATAGTAGGTGAGAGGGGTTGTGTAATGGTTTCAGTCAGCCACACGAACAGACCAGCCTGGCATTGTGGCAAAGCCTGAACTGCTGATAATATGGGAGTTGGACAATTATTCTTCCCTTGCACAACTTTAACCCAGTGATTTTCAGTGTTTTCCTCACATGGCACACTATGGCCTTCTCTATGGTCTTTGCCTCTTGTGATGTCACTTCTGGCTTCCGGGAGACTCTTCCCGGTTCCGTGACTCAGTTTCTAGGGCAACTGTCCGTAGTGAGAAATTGTCCGTTCCTCTCCCTCCATTGGCTCAGAGACAGACAATTCATTCCTACAGACAGCTGCCCTAAAACTGAGCCACGGAACCCGGAAGAATTTAATGTGCTCCAAACTCCTGCAGCACATTGGCGGACCTCTCGCAGCACATCAATTGAAAATCACTGCTTTAACCTAAGCCAGGGGTCTCTAAACTTTTTGACTGAAGGGCCGCATCAAATATCTGGCACAGTGTCGAGGGCCGGAAAAAAATATATAAAATTTAAATAAATATATTAGAGATGGAACTTAGAGGAGTAAATAAATGAATGGGCTCAAATGTCCAGGATTTCTCCAAGTACCAGCACAGCCCAAGAAATAAAGCACACACTTAAATGGACTTCCATTCCCCCAACCCACAAGTGCATCCCCCACCCCACAAATGCATTCTTCATTTGCCACTGCTTGGAGACCCAAGGACATGCTCCCTGACTCCAACCACAGCAGTCTTCCTTCCCAAGAACCATGTGCTACAACAGCACATGCAGGCTCCCACACGCAGGATGTATACCCTTTATTGTTTCCAAGCCAGGGATCATGACACAGAGATCTTTAACAATCCGGCTCGTCCTCTTAGGTCATCAGAGAAGGCCTTTTTACAAGTGCCACCGCCTAGGGAGGTACATGGGGCAGCGGCAAGAAATAGGGCCTTCTCAGTAGTGGCACCAACACTATGGAATTCCCTTCCCCTTGACTTAAGAACTGCTCCCTCTCTTGTAACTTTCCAGCGAGGCCTGAAGGCCCTTCTGTTTAGACAAGCCTTCTGAGTTCCTGGCCTTTTTAACATCTTTTAACATCTCTTAACATTTTTATTTTAAACATCTGTTCACAGGCCTGATCCTTTTCTAATTTGCTGCCCTATGCTCTTACCTGACTAGTTTTTATCTGACTACTGTTTTTATGATGTGTTATGTTTTTATCTGCTTTTAAATTATGTTTTTAACTGTTTTAACCTTGTTTTGTAAGCTGCCTTGAGACCCTTCGGGGAGAAAGGCGGGGTAAAAATAAATAATAATAATAGAAGTTGCATTACTATGTCATCACAACATCACTGCCCGAGCACCTGAGCAGTGCTTTACAGCTCTGGTTGGGCTCACAATAGCATCCAGGGAAGTGCCTGGACACCAGTGATCCTGGTTCTCTGGTTAGCAAATAGCTTTGCTTGAAGCATGGCGAGGCCTGGAGAGCCAAAAGCCGTGGAACACACACACACACACACACACACACACCCCAGGTGGTCAGAGCTCCAAGCTGCACTGATCTCCCTCCCCTTACCTGGCCCCATTTCACATCTGACTTGGCAACTGGGACTCAGCTGCATTCTCTCTAAGATTTGGTCCAGGGACCACTAACCACTTACCCCTTCTCTGGGGGTCCCAGATCACAGTCAAGCTACTCCTGGACACCCCCAAAACGTGCATAATGGAAACTGAATGGCTAAGAAGCCCAGAGCATGCCAACAAAAGGGCGCCAGGCAATCCATCTTGGCCTGTTCATCCTGCCCTTTAAAGAGAAACTGCCACGGGCTTCGCTTCCTCTGGAAAACCAGTTCACTGCTGTCCAACTCAACAGATGTTTTTAGTAATCACGAAATGGCTATTTTAAGCATGTGAGAGGTTTAGAAAGAAATTTTTCCCCCTGAAGTTTGGGTGTTGATTTCGGTAGTCATGCATGCGCAGATGGAGAGGATCGGGACCGCAATGATTTCAACCACCCTGCCTTCAAATGCACAGATCCTATATGTGTGAGGACCCGTGGGTGTGACCTAGATCCTCCAGTTGTCCAGGTGAGGGATCCTGTGACACTGTAGGTACCTCCATGCGTTTGAATGAGCGCATAGGAACTCTTGCGCAATAGGGTGCTTGAACGTACGACAGTCAGAGCGGGTCCAGGGAACATGCTTCCAATCCCCCACCCCAGGTTTATCAACATTAGACACCTGGCACTTTTGCTGGACTTAGAATAAGGAACCCTTTTTTTGAAACCAGAAGCCAAGCCTTAAAGTTACGATGGATTGGGCTGGCCATGGGAGCTGATTGGACTGAGGCAAAGCCAGAGCAGGACATCATGCAGAGACCCTACAGGCAGACTCCTCTGTGGGCTCACAGGTGGCACTCAGTATTCTGCCTATTACACCAGCTATTCTCCAAGGGGGCTGAATCTAGAGCAGGGGTGCTCAATGGGTGGATCGCGATCTACCAGTAGATCACGAGGCAAAATGAGTAGATCGCAGAGTGCCGACCCCCCCCTTCAGGTGCCTCTGGGAGGAGTACTCAATGGGGCTTACTCCCAGGTAAGTGTGGCTAGGATTGCAGCCTCACAGCCTAATCCTAGGCATGTCTACTCAGGAGTAAGTCCTGTTATACTCAATGGGGCTCAAGGTACACCAACATACATTGTACACATAAATGTTATATGTTATGATGGCGCGAACATTGTAAAAAAACTCTGGTAGATCTCCGGGCCTTGCTGGGTTTCAAAGTAGCTCTCGAGCCAAAAAAGTGTGAGCACCCCTGATCTAGAGCATGCCAGTTTCCTGCACCTCTTGCCTTAAACTTGATTCTTTATCCTGGTTTGGGGGTTGCCCTAGCCTGGTTGTGACAACAAGCCCTGGAAAAGGCTTCTGAGTGCAGTAAGCAGCTTGTTCGGGTGATGCTACACTTTACGCCCTGCAGGAAATGTTGTTTTGATTGTTCAAAGGACCAAAGAGGAACATCCAGAATTTCTAAGAAGCCCAGAGGAGGCAGAACGGAGCTCTCTTTCCCATGCCTCATTCAGTGCCTGAAGTCGGCTCAATTACTGTAGCAAGGAGTCTAAACCTCAAGGCAGAAGAGGGTTGCGAGGAGCAGAGGGGAGCAGCCCTACCCAAGCTCAAAGGGAGCACCACACCCCAATACAAGGCAGAGTTCAGAACCGACGGGACTGGCTTTCAAAGGGCACGTCAGGCTGGCTCTTCACCTTCTGTCAACCTACCGAGCAATCTTAGGGACATATTTTTCCACCACAGCTTGGATGATCTTCCAAGTACTGTTTTACAGCAGGGCCAACCTGTCCCTGGGGGTTGCTTGGTGGCAGTTTGGTGGAATGAGTTTGCCGCCTGCTTCCTTTGCTACTCCTCCTGCTCCCTGGGTTTGAAAGGAAAAGGGGAAGTGGCTATGTGGAGAGGAGAGTGCTAGGCTAGAGTGTCCTGGAGCAGAAGAGAAAATGTGGGGGAGAGGAGAATTCAGGGCTAGAGCGCCTCAAACACTTTCGTCCACCACTCTCTTTGGCTCCACGTGTCATCTTTGGCTCCGTTCTCCTTTTACCAATCCAGGAAGCAAAGAGGAGGGGAAATAGTGGCAGAAATGGATGAACCACAAGGCAACAGAGTGGCATGTGGTGTGCCACCTCAGGCATAGCAAGTCTTGGCTCGGCTCTGAGTGAGGTCCTTTGGAGCTCTTCTAGTTAGGTCATGGCTCCATTACACACAAGCAAGGGTATGGAAAGCACCCCAAGGAAAGGCCGCTGCCCTATCTCCCAAGGCACCCCAGTGATGGGTGCAGGAAGCTGGCTGTGCACATCAGATCTTTGTGGTCATAGTTAAGGCCAAGCTGCAATGGTGTCGCTAGGGCAGGGCGGGGGGGAGCAGGCTGCCCCCAGGTGTGGGGCTCGAAGGGGAGTCATGGATTGTGCTTTTGCTGCTCACAGGTGAGAGCGCATGGTGGCTGAGCCCAAAGTGGCCTGAAGATTGCTAAAGGGAGGTGGGCTTTTCACATTTAAATCAATACATTATCAATACATTATCTCCCTCATGCATGCATGACACGCTTCCTGCAACATACGTTAAGGTGATGCACAGAAGGCTCTGCCCATTTGTATCCTGATGGCAAACTGGTACGGTAGGCTCGGCTGAGTGACGGAGAAAGTGACGGACTCTTGGCTACCCGAATGCTGGTAAATAGGGCTAGCTGAACCAGAGGCCACCAGCCCTGGTGTTCCATGGTCAACCAAGCCATTCAGTCAAGCGCCTTAAAGTGAGGACGCATCCCACCGAGTGGTGCTGGAGGAGCCACCCGGCTCAGAAGATTCCAGCCAGCCAAGGCGCACCTGACATGCCCAGCTGCGTGGCTGACCCAAATGAGAGTGAAGACAACTGGCAGAGAGGCACCAGCTCCTCTTACCTTGAAGCTGACTTGGCGTTTGGGGGGCAAAGTGTCCGGGAGTGGTTCCTCGGGGGCTGGGGGTCGTGGAGGTGACTCGGATGGAGTGCCGCAGCCTTTCCAGCTCCCCAAAACGGTCAGGGAAGGACTTGGCTTGCTCTTCCAGCTTCTGCCTGTGCCCTGAAATGTTAAGGGGGAAAAAAATTCAGTGTACAGCCAAAGAAGACTTTCAGAAAGGTGAGACAGTTTCAGCAAATATCAAATCCTCCCACTGATGCTCTAGTTCAGCAATTCCCAATCTATGGGTTGGGTTCTGTGGGCCTAACTCTTTCAGCTTCTGCGGCTCTGTTTTTAGGCCAACGGTCTGTAGTAATGGATTATGTGAGCCATTCACAGAAAAAGAAGCCACAGAAACAGGACGAGTCTCCCAGCTGCTGGATGCAGTGGCATCACTATGCTTTTTGTCACGCGGTGCGGGAGGCCAGCATGTCACCCCTTGATGGACCATGATGGACCTCCTCCCATATTTCAAAGTGCTAAGGTTTAAAATATTTTGGTCAGTAGTGGTGTCATCCTCCCTGTGTTCATCACCCAGTGTGGCCCACACCCCCAGAACTCCCTTAGCGATACCACTGCTGAGGATTCAGTGGAGGACAGCAAATCCCTGGAGGGCTGTCACACGGACAAGGGCAAAGGAAACACAACGTGCCAGAGGTCTTGCCTCCCTGTATCCCCCAAAACCAAGACCCAAACATAAGTTTAAGTTACAGGGAGGAAGATTTCAGTTAAATATTTGGGGGAATTGCTTTAATTCAGCCTGACAAAAGAATCAGTTCTCTAGGGGACTGGCTCCCCCATGTTGGAAGTCTCCAAATGGAGGCTGGACACCCATCTACTGGGGACACCTCTTGCTCTGGACTTTTTGCACTGAGCACAGGGTCAAACTAGATGGTCCATAAAGTCCCCACGATCTCTGGGATTCTACGTTACAAACACTTAAGAACATAAGAACAGCCCCACTGGATCAGGCCATAGGCCCATGTAGTCCAGCTTCCTGTATCTCACAGTGGCCCACCAAATGCCCCAGGGAGCACACCAGATAACAAGAGACCTCATCCTGGTGCCCTCCCTTGCATCTGGCATTCTGACATAACCCATTTCTAAAATCAGGAGCATACACATTTCTAAAATCAGGAGCATACACATAAAAACAAGCATACACATCATGGCTTGTACCCCGTAATGGATTTTTCCTCCAGAAACTTGTCCAATCCCCTTTTAAAGGTGTCCAGGCTAGACGCCAGCACCACATCCTGTGGCAAGGAGTTCCACAGACCGATCACACGCTGAGTAAAGAAATAAACTTGCCCTATCTAAGGCAGACCAAGGAAATTCTTCTACGCCTTTGAAGTGAAAGGAGATGTCTTTTGCATTTCCAGACGATCCCATCCCTAGTTTTTCCTCAAACGTGTCATATTAATTGCACTGGAAAAGGGAATCCACTAATAAAATATCATAGCACTGAATTTGGTCACGAGTGTCCACAAGGCTGTTTTTTCAACTCAGACAGATGCCATTTGGCACCTGACAAACGATGACATCATGATATGAGCACACTGAATTCCCCGTCCCCCCAAAGAACAAGCTGAGGAGGAAGATCTCTATCGCTACATCAAACGCATGAAATGTTTTCCATCTGGAAAGATGAATGTGAATCGGATATTGGTGGCAGTCATTATGAAAAGCACACTGGAAGTTGGGGGTGCCTTCAATACATAGCTGAGACATCGGTCATAAAACATGGAATACTGGAGATGGATCCCTTGGAGCCCTCTGGCTGTAAAGTTGGTAAAGACCCCCTGCCTTGTAGAAGTGATTGACAACTGCACGGCACATTTTCTGGATATGAAAAGGGCCCAGAGTGGGTGTGTGGAGGAGAGGAGTGGTGGCCTAGAAAGCCTGATGCTCCATTTCCCTTCCTTTTCAAATCCAGGGAGTAGGAGGAGTGGTGGAGTTAGGCAGTCATTCAGTGCTGTCCAGGTAGCTGCCTGAATGGGACGGCCCCGCTTTTCCCAAATGCGAATGGAATCAAAGGCCTTGTGGCTCCTTGGGCGGAAATTGCCCTGACTAGATATCTGAATACACAAATATGTGGCGTGAATATACAGAGAGATAAGGCTTTGGAGATTGATGCCAGTTTAATTACCTGATACGCGTGTATCAACAGCAGCCCTGCCCTGCCTCTGCGGAGATGTTGAGTGCATGGGCTAATCGTAACATGCCACACTCGTTCTCACCCCGGAGAATCACAAATAAATTAGCAATGGGAAGGGCCAATATCAAAAAGCAGCTTCGTGGCATGTGCCGATCCACGGGGCTATCAGATGTAGCCAGCAGGACTCGGAGAGGTGCCTCTCTCCTTTCAGCACAGCACTCCTGATTTGACACAATGATACGATTCATTCTCCAGCTGCACCTGGAGTGATCAGGAGCTGGTTGATCTACTTTCCTTTGTCTGCTCCACCAGCAGCTCCTACAAACGGAAGCGGGTAGTCCCTGACGGAAGATTGCGTGGCCAACGTTTCCGCCAGCGCCGGTGGCTGTGGACCTTAGCAGACAAAGTTCATCGCCATGCCATGAAGAACACCATCTGTTGATTCCTGCATCTCAAGAAGGAATTACAGGCACATGTAATTCTGCATTACAGAGCAGACCATGCCCTTTTTTTCTGGTTTGTTGGCACCTTTATATTGGCTGGCCATTTCAGCCCAAAGCAACCTCCAAGTTCCATCATGCACCTTATACATGCATATATACATGCTGACTTTTTCATCGCACTTGATGTCTCGCAGATGAACATGTTACAGTTACACTGCTGAAAAATCACTGTGTGGAGGAGAATGATGTGAAGTGATCGGGAAGTTCTCAATAGGGTGTGTGATGGCCTGGGATGGCTCATTCACACGTGTTGCTGCCATTTGCTGCTTCAATAAGAGACATCTGTGGACCCATCTCTGCCTTGCTACAATCTGCCTCCCTACGATGCTATCCCTAGCATGTATGCACTGCTGAAACAGAGACGCCTGTGTTGGCTTGGTCATGTGGTGAGAATGGATGATGGCCAGATTCCAAAGGATCTCCTCTATGGAGAACTCGTGCAAGGAAAGCGCCCTACAGGTAGACCACAGCTGCGATACAAGGACATCTGCAAGAGGGATCTGAAGGCCTTAGGAGTGGACCTCAACAAGTGGGAAACCCTGGCCTCTGAGCGACCCGCTTGGAGGCAGGCTGTGCAGCATGGCTTTTCCCAGTTTGAAGAGACACTTGGCCAACAGTCTGAGGCAAAGAGGCAAAGAAGGAAGGCCCATAGCCAGGGAGACAGACCAGGGACAGACTGCACTTGCTCCCGGTGTGGAAGGGATTGTCACTCCCGAATCGGCCTTTTCAGCCACACTAGACGCTGTTCCAGAACCACCTTTCAGAGCGCGATACCAGAGTCTTTCGAGACTGAAGGTTGCCAACAACATGTGATGTGATCTGGAAGTGGACCCAAACTTATATTTATCCTGGACCCTCTGAGGACCACATGTTTGAGCCCAGTGACAGATACAGAGTGCAATCCTAAGGATGCGCTCAGCCGGCGCAAGTCCCTTGCACTGGCCCGGGAGGATCACAAATGTGCTGTAAAGCACGTTTGCACCTCCGTGTGAGTCAGCTGGGCTGGTGGCGTAGCTGGAGGGGGGTGGAGTGCTCAGGCTGGCAGCGGGGCGGGCAAGCGGCCCCTCCCTTTGGAGCCATTCCTGGCGGGGGGGAGCAAAACGGAGCCATACCGTTGGGCTCAGCGAGCCCAAAACGTGCCCTGAATACAGCGCAGGCCCGCCAGCCTTCCCGTTCCAGCGCAAGTTAGGATTGCACTGACGGTGTCTTATCAGAACAGCAAAAGCTCCTGCCTTCTTCACTCCTCTGCAAAAGCATGCAGATGGTATTAATTAATTGCTAGATTAAAAACCAATGCAATGAATCAACCAAGGCTGCTTTAAGCCTGTGAAGTTGTGCGTTGGACACAAATCCGCTCTGTGCCAGCTCTTTGCTTCTTGCTTCAAGCACCAGCTCTTTGCTTTTTGCTGCCCTGCCTATGCTGGGTCAGTTAGAGAGCGACATTTCACCCCAATCATGGGATGGAAACTGGGGAGGTAGGATGGGAACGACTGGGGGATTAAAGGATACTGGACTTTGGACTGAATGTGGGTTACCTGGGTTGAGAATCTGCGTGTGCTCCAAATGTTCCCATTTTGTAGGGAATGGTTTTTTTAGCACAGGGATGTCAAACGTATGGCCCACAGACCGGATGCTGAATCCAGAAGCAATTTTTCTGGCCCCCAATATAATTGGGTTCTCCCTCTGTGATAATTGGGCTCCCCCAATTGGGCTCCCCCAATTCGTGAAATTATGAACAATATTTGAACACTTTCTGTTCTGTCTTTTGCAGCCAATGAGTTTCTGTGTGAGAACAAAGTGCTTATTTCTGGCCATCATCTGCTTAATGATGTCACTTCCTGCTTAATGATGTCACTTCTGGTCCTCAGCAGGCATCATGAATGCTATTTGGCCCACTATATGAAACAAGTTTGACAACCCTGTTCTAGCACTTTCCTGGTAAATAGTAATATCCCCACCTGTGAAGATTTTTTGGGGGGGGGGGCAGAGACTCTGTTCCACATGCCTTCATTGAACCAAGCTAAATTGGGGTGAGTGTGACACAGGGCCTTCTCCGTGATGGCCCCCAGATGTCCAACTCACTACTCTAGGGCAGTGATTTTCAACCTTTTTCATCTCATGGCACATTGGGAATGGACTAAAATGTTCAAGGTACACAGTCGGTTTTTTGACAATTGACAAGGCACACCACACTGCTGGTGGGGGGGCTGACATCCCCCAATGGCCCTACTAATAAATAACCCTTTCCCAAATTCCTGTGGCGCACCTGGAGACCATTAATGGCACACCAATGTGCTGCGGCACAGTGGTTGAAAATGGCTGATCTAGGGGTTTGTGATGATCCCTCCCACTTAGTTTTTAAAAAGGCACTTAAGTCACACTTCTTTTACCAGGCCTTGGGTGGGGACGAAGGTGGCCTGGAAGGGTTTTGTGTATGCTGGGTTGTTCGCTGTCTCTGATTAATTTTAGTTGGTTTTAAAATTGTTTTGTTACTTCTATGTTGTCATATTTTCCTGTTCGCCACTTTGTGGTTTTTAGTGACAGGTGAACCACAACTGGAAAAATAAATAACAAAATAATAAACTGCTATCTCAATTTTGCTTTTCTAAAAATTTTTTAGAGGGTAAGAAGTTGTTACAGAGGTTTGCACAACAGCCTGACATATGGGAAATTAGCTGGTTGTTACAATGTTTCCTGGTGCTGAGAAAAAAAATTGCTGGTAGCCATGCTGGGGGAAAAAAATCCAACAAGGACAATCAGGCAATACCTTTCTTAAGCCAAATAACATCAAACCTTAAGCAAGCTTTTGGGTTCTCCAAAACTTGCTTCCAGCCTGATACAAAGTTTTAGAGCAGAGGTTCTCTCACATTGAGCATGGGGACCCACTTTTCAGAATGAGAATCTGTCAGGACACACCAGAAGTGATGTCATGACCAGGAGTGACGTCATCAAGCAGGAACATTTTAAACAATCCTAGGCTGCAATCCTACCCACACTTACCCAGGAGTGAGTCCCATTTACTATCTCGTTAAAAGAATATACATAGTAGCCTGTGAAAAGTACAGTTCTGTAACATTTCCCCAAATGGGAGCATCAAGTCTAATATATTAAAAGTAAAATATTGAAGTGAATGGGGACCCACCTGAAATTGGCTCGCAACCCACCTAGTGGATCCCAACCTACAGTTTGAGAAACACTGTTATAGAGAATTCAAAAACTTTTTTTGACCAGTCTTTTTTTTTTTTCTACATTTCTATACGGCTAAGGAGCTCAGGGTGGTGTCCGTGGTTCCTCCTTTCCTTTTGTCCTCAAAACAACCTTGTGAGGTAGGTGAGGCTGAGAGAGAGAGAGAGAGAGGGAGAGAGAGAGAGAGAGAGAGAGAGAGACTGGCCCCATGGTTACCCAGGAAGCATCATGGCAGAGCATGGATTTGAACCTGGATCTTTCAGGTCTAAGAAAGTACCAGCAGCTTCTGGCAAGTCAGGCTGCTAGGAAAGAAGCCTAATCACCGGATGTGAGCAGACTTGCTGTCAGCAGGAGGGGTTACATTGTAGATGCAATGACCATGATGGGAAACAGGAGCCTCAATCCACAGCGCTATATATTTTGCATGACTTGCCCTTATGGGAAACGTCTTGCTGCTGCTACTGCTTGGGGCAGCCTCTGGTTTGGGGGTGGGGGGACGACTGAAAAGCAACCCCACTGAAGGCCAGTATGGCAGCCCTGATCCTCCAGCTCAAAGAGACCCAACAGCACTGCTGAGGAGCAGAGAGGAAGGAAGCCTGTAGGTGGCGCTATAAGACAAACTACAACTTCAGAATAAAGCCTCTATCACAAATTGAGAATACTGGGCTCCATCTAGACATAATTCAAGTGGAAAGAGGTACTGTGGATACAGAGCGGCCGTTCTGGGTTCCAGCCAGTGCCGTAGCATTCTACCAGAGGTGACGTAGGCAGAGGCCCATTCTCCGGACTGGGTGTCTTTTTTGGTCTCTGCAGGGTGGGACTCAGGCTGGGGGAAGTGGAGAGGCGGGAAGTGGAGGGGCGACACATGCCAACCATTTGCTTCCCAGGTGGGCAGCCATGCCCCCGAGGCGTCACAAGGGTTAGCATCACCCGTGCTGGAGCTCACTACGTCACCCCCAAGATGGACCTCCTCCATACAAAATCATACAGAAAAACTACAATATCATATGCACAGCCTAAATGCAGTGGCATTACCTTATTTTAATATATCACAGTACGGGTCACCCAACAAATCAGGAACCACCACTAAACCAGTGGTCAATTTGATGACACACAACGGTATAAGATTTCTAGTATTGGTTCTTATCCATGGGAATGAGAGCTGATTGAGAGCTGACTCATACTAGCCCCTAACTGGTTTCCTGCTGAGTCATAACAACACTTCATTGGCTCTTTGAACAATCAGCCTCATTGGTCAGTTAGGAGACAGTCCACATTGTAGCATGTGTGCCCCCAGGTTCTTTTGTTTATTTGTAGTTTATTCATTCTTGTCTTGTCATCAAGGAGAGATGACACTGGAGAGACCAGGGATTCCCAAACTCCATGCTGGAGCGCACAGAAGCCAACCGCAAGAAGAGTCTGCCTGTTGAACCTCTGCCTGAGTCTGCAAGAAGAGTCTGCCTGTTCAACCTCTGCCTGTTTTTCACATTTCCTCTTTGCAGTCCTGTCCTCTGTCAGCAGGTTAAAATGCCACAGCTTTGCTTCCGGCACGATTGAGGCTGCTGTCCTATATAGCGTAAGTCCCACTAAACACTGTGGGGCTTACCTCTGAGTAAACCTGGATAGGATTGCACTGTGCACCATTCAATCCCACCCCATGGAGAGGCACAGCAGAACTATCCACCTCCAGGGCGGGTTGCCTGTTGTGCTTCTGTATGTGTCCCTGTTTTGTGATTCTACTCAGCAGGCACCCCAATTTCTTTTGCCAGGCCTCACCTTACCATGCAAAACGACCGAGGTGGCTAGCGAAGGCAACTGAAACAGACGTGAAGTCTCTAATGCAACAGCGGGGATGCACAGGAGAGCCTGTGGGCAGGGGATTCCACAACTGGGGTTCCCCCACAGAAAAGATCCAGTCTCCAGTTGCCACCTGCCTGACCTCTGAAGTCTCTGTTAGTGACTGCAGAAATGCAGGGGATGACCTCCTCCAAGGGCAAGGAATTCTTTCACTTACATACCCCCTCCCACACACATGCATTTCATGGATGAAAATAGGGTCGTGCTTATACAACTTTCCAAGGATGCTTCCTCAGGCAACTGGTGGGCTATGATGAGATACAGAAAGCTAGAGTAGATGGGCACACAAGCCTCACTTTCTCCATTGCATCCCGTCTTCCATTTAGTCTGCAATCACTTTTCCTCCACTGATTCAAAAGCCAGATTTAAACATTTGTTCTTTTGGTTAAAGGTGCACTAGGAAAACATACATTTTACTACCATGTATTATCAGAAATTCCAAACACACAATTCAACAGCTGCTATGTGCAAAAAAGCCAGGCTGTGAGCTCCATAATGCCTCACTGTTTGTGTGCACATGTATACACAGATGTTGCTTTTATTTACTTATTAATCTGCACAGCATTTTCAGTGTTCAGAATTCTTTACACTGAGTGGGACGCTGCCTGAGTTGCTCACCACGTATCAGTAGTTTTCAACCTCTTTCATCTCACACTGACCTCTATGGTCTTCTCTATGGCTTGTCACTTTGGGCTTCCGGAAGACTCTTCTGGGTTCTGCGGCTCTGTTTCTTGGGCAACTGACTGCAGTAATGAATTTTTACTACAAGTAGTAATGGATTATTACTTCCTCCGCCAGTGGAGGAAGAGCGCAGACCAGATGTTACTAGATAGTTGCCCTAGAAACAGAAGCGCAGAACCCAAGAAGTGTCTTTTAGAAATTTTCAGTTGCTGTGCTCCAAACTCACATGGCATGCCTGCAAACCTTTGGTGGCGCACCCCCAGTGTGCCACGGCACACTGGTTGAAAATGGCTCATCTAGAGAGTGACACAAGGAAAAGAAGGGGATGGTGCCAGGTGGAAGTAGGGGGAGGGTAAGCAACACTGTTAGTTACACATATGCCACCTTTGTTACAGTAGGGACAGGAAGTTAGGATGCCCTGCCGAAAACCTTCTGGAAAAGGTAGATTTTAAGGAGGGATTTGGAGAAGGTGACTGGAAAGCATCCTGGGAGGTAGTTCCAAAGATAAGAGACAGGAAGGGAGAAAGGACCAAGTTGTATGAGAAAACAGGAGATCTTCAGATGGTTGAGGGTGGTGGAGCTGGACTTGGGCAGGAGCGTAGCAAGATGAGAGGCCACGGAGGGCTTTAAAGGTGAGGGCAAGGAATGTGTGCTGCAGCCAGTGGTGGACAGGAAGCCAGTGGAGAGCTTTAAGGGTGCACATGATGTGATTAGTGCGATGGGGAAAATGAAGGACCTTATCAGCAGATGGTATGGTGGAGGGAAGGGGACTCTGATGAATCAACAGAAGATCAGCAAGGAGGAGGTTGCAGTAGTCATTATGAAAGATAACCAGGCCATGAACCAGGGATGTGCCGGAGTCACAGCGCTGAGTCTTGTCCTAAGTCTCTGCGCCCTTGACTCGAGTCACCCACAAGTCATAACAGTGGCCATTACATCTTGTCCAGAGCCATTTTTGAGTCATTTTGACTTGAGCCTGAGTTTTTTTTGAAAAGTGAGTCAAGCCCCAGAAGCGGAGAAAAAAACAACAACAGACAGAGCAGTCAAGCACATGTACAAAACAGAGTCACAAGCACACACAAGCACAGAGTCACAAGCACATACGCAAGCCTTGACTCGAGTCTATTTTTTTCATTTTCAGGGTAAAACCCCCAAGTCAGTGCCCAAGTTTTTGACACGTGTGACTCGAGTCCGTATGAGTTGTGAAAAATGTATGTTCCTGTGACTCGAGTTTGAGTCATCTGAGTCTCGGCCCATCCCTGGCACGAACTACAGTTTTTGCTGAGGAAGCAGAGAAGGAGGGTTGAACAGGCAAGGGAATATACCTTCCCAACTCAGAACTTCTAGACAGCATCTGGTTGGGAGATAAGCCCTGCAAAATGGCAATTCCAAGAAACCCTATGATTAAAACAGTAACTGGGCATCCTCAACAGACACACGGGTCAGAGATCGGGACCAGAAAATAGGTACTGTCTCTAATAAAATGGGGAAATTTGAAGCATATACTCCTACACACTCTGAACACTACTGACCTTTTGAGCAAGAAAACCCTGCGCACTCCAGTTTTGATTGGGAACTAAAGCACCTCTGCTTCATATGCCAGGAACTGAGAAATACTCACACAAGCACACACCTTCCTCTGCCTTCCCCCCCCCCCTTGTCGGCATTCATGCGCTCTTCAAGGATTAAGCCACATGAACAGGCTCCTTTACACATGCACCCACCGCGCCTTGATCACAGCGCACCACCAGCCGAGAGTAATTGCTTAGCAAGAGCTTGAGGGCCAAGCATGACAAGCGCAGCTCTGATCCAACAACCGACTTGCCATTGGCACTGCCAGGGGCACCCAATTCTTACGTGCATCTCCGCACTGGGAAAGAAAGATGCAGTTATGAAAGATGGGATGAGTATGTCGAGGGGGTGTTCACCCCGATACCCTGGCCCAATTTCAGAGTGCATTAATTAGTCTCAGTTTCTCAATTCCCTTGGCCTGAGTGCTGCCTGATTCCTTGAAGCTACTCCTGGTATCTATTTCTTGATGCTCTTTGACGAGAGGTGCACTGGGAATCCAGCCTCTCCTCCTTCACCCCCCTCACTGAGATTTATTTTCAGTTCACATAAATGAGGCCGATTGCTCATATTTCCAGGAACTGGGGGCGATGTGTAACCTGCCTCTCCACAAAGCCATTGAAACCACTAACCCACAACCAGTTTTAGTGTCTTCTGGACAGTGGCATCTCACATTCCTGGTTCTGTAATTTTTCCCCCCAACTTTTTTCAGCCCCTGACTCTTGTGCCTTTAACAGCTCTTTGAGCCGCAGACCTTAGCACATGCTCTAATGCTTGTCTGAACGCCATGAAAAACTTCATTTGCAGATTAAAGGCACAAGAGCAGAGCAGGGCATTTTTTTTGGAGTCAGTTGGCCATCCAATTGCCAGGCAGGCGCCGAGACATCATTGCACTAGGATAGAGTTGCCAGCTTACGTATATCCGTTTTAGTGACAGGACCATTGTATCCCGTGCAACTGGACAAATGCATCCTGATATGGGACAATTGTGTCCATTCTTTTTGTGTCCTGGACATTTGTGTCCTAATAGATGTATATTTATATTTTATTAGGTGTATTTTTTAATTTTTAAAAAACAAAGGTAGGGTTCATGTTATGGCTGGGATATGAGGCTTTGTATCTATAATATGGGGTTAGCATGTATGCATTGCTGAAACAGAGACGGCTGCATTGGCTCGGTCATGTCGTGAGAATGGATGATGGCCGGATCCCAAAGGATCTCCTCTATGGAGAACTCATGCAAGGAAAGCGCCCTACAGGTAGACCACAGCTGCGATACAAGGACATCTGCAAGAGAGATCTGAAGGCCTTAGGAGTGGACCTCAACAGGTGGGAAACCCTGGCCTCTGAGCGGCCCGCTTGGAGGCAGGCTGTGCAGCATGGCCTTTCCCAGTTTGAAGAGACACTTGGCCAACAGTCTGAGGTTAAGAGGCAAAGAAGGAAGGTCCATAGCCAGGGAGACAGACCAGGGACAGACTGCACTTGCTCCCAGTGTGGAAGGGATTGTCACTCCCGAATCGGCCTTTTCAGCCACACTAGACGCTGTTCCAGAACCACCATTCAGAGCGCGATACCATAGTCTTTCGAGACTGAAGGTTGCCAACAACTATGGGGTTTGTGGCCAGTTATAGTGTGCCAGCTGAGCCCACCTAGCTTAGCCTTGTTGACCTTGGACAGTGGTGGCTCTCTGGGGTTCCAGCCCTACCTTGAGATGCCAAGGAAGGGAAATGAGACCTTAGAGCAGGTGCTCAACTTTGAACTGGGTCCTTTCTCTAGCACCCTGTCAACCAAGTTCCAAGTTCCCTGCCCTCAACACGTGGCGTTGACACGTGGTGTCAACATGACCAAGTTCCCTGCCCTCGCAGCACAGCCAATGACAAAGACTACACAGAATGATGATGTCATCTTATGCTGTTTTTGTTGTTGTTGTTGTTAACAGTTTTTATATACCACTTTTCAACAAAAAGAATGTTCACTGAGTATTATGGGAACTGAGATGTCCTTGCAGCAGATCTGTGACTTCTGTTAGGTTCAGTTTCACCTGTGGTCAACCTTAACTTCCTGTCTACGCCAAACAAGATCATATGGAGTCATCTCCAGTGCCAGCCCAAGACTTTCCAGTGCCCAAGAAAGCAGGCTGAACGAACGTTGACCTCCCCCCACACCCCACCAGTTATGTGTCAGCCTCGGCTCCTCCCACTCCCCGGACTGGAAAAGAAAGAGAGGGATGGAGGAGGGACACTCTAGCCCACCACTCTTCTTCTCCTCTGCACTTCCACTTCCGCTCTGTCTCCCTCTTTTCCAATCCAAGACGCAGAAGACTGAGAAACAGTGGAGGTGGATCAATGAGGAACCCCCGCTCCGCCAATCTGCTGCCCTAAGGCTACTGACTCAGGGCCCAATCCTATCCAATTTTCCAGTGTGACAATGGGGCGTGCGCTGCATCCTGTGGTGGAGAGGCAGTCACAGAGGCCTCCTTAAGGTATGGGAACATTGGTTCCCTTACCTTGTGGCTGCATTGCGGTTGCACTGGTGCTGGAAAATTGGATGGGATTGGGCCCTCAGTTGGCCTCATGAATGGGCTGGCCCTAGTGAAACCTCTCTTCAATCTGCAATTTGATCACCATGCAAAACACTTCTGTTCTGTTCCCTTCTTTCTTTTCAGATCCAGGGAGGAGGGGGAGGAGGAGGAGGAGAGCAATGGATAAGGCTGAGCTTTTAGGTAAGGGGGAAAGTGTAGTGACACTGAGGAAGATATTACCGAGGAGATAGGGTGTGGTGTCCACAGTGCCCCTTACTCTAAGTGAATGCAGGATTAAGGCCCAGGTGGTAGCTGGAGGTGTGCTGCACAGCTGCAGCCACTAGAGGCTAAAGGAGATCCCTCAGGATATAAGGAGCACCTGAGATAGAAAGGATGGTGGGTTGTAGGAGGAGTGATTGTGGAGAGGACGGACGGACGGACGGACGGACGGACCGACCGACCGACCGACCGACCGACCGACCGACCGACCGACCGACCGACCTTGGACTGTGACTTGGCTTACTGACTTTGGACTCTGAATTGGCACCTTTGACTGATTGGACTGACTGACTGGCAAACTGACCTTGGACTGTGACTTGGCTTACTGACTGTGGACTCTGACTTTTGCTTGCTGTACTGGTGAGTCAACCAAGGAAAACTAATCAGCCTTAAGCGGGCACAAGGCCCAGTGGGGAGGAGCTGTGACAAGACAGAATGGCATTTGACACTCCATGCAAGGGGGAGACTGGGGTCAACCATGGGAAAACTTTTTCACATCAGTTAATAAGAGACATCCCCAGAATGCAAGCTGCTCTTACGCATGACAGATTGTGTAGATTGGGGAGTACTTTGGGTCGATCCAGAGTCAATCATCATGTGTTTTGTGTTCTGTGTCACACAAAAGCTCACCAACACATAAGAGAGGAGGAGGCAAATTGCCAGGAAGGTGGGCACGAGCCCTCGGATCACCTGGCTGTGTTCAGAGGGGGGCCTTGACATCCTTTAACCAGTGCTAATTGTCCCAGTCTAGGCAAGCCCTAACTGAATTAAAGCCCCACAGGCTCCGAACAAGGCAGAGGTTGAGAAAAGTCCTCCAGCTTCCACTTTTGGCATCTGCTGGCAATTTGCCTCCTCCTGTCTACAGGACGGGGAGAGCCAGGAATGAACACATGCGCCATTTAACTTAATTGTTTGACCCTCGTGGAAATCATATTTCTTCAAGGTAATTGAAACATGTTTCTTTAAAAAAAAAATCTTTAAAAAAAATAACAACGCAATATTAAGAAAGCCCTAAAGAGCTGCTCTTTGTTACTCGTAATTACGGAGGAGTCAGAAATTTGGCCAGACTTGATAATTGTTGTTTCTGGAGGGAGGGAAAACATTCCCAAGCTAGCAAGGAAACAGCCAGCCCAGAATTTGATTAAACTGGTGATTTCAGGAGCCTTCCAGGAGCCTGAGCCATTACGACTTGAAAAGAACATTGAACTGGCCAACGAGTTATCTTGTGCAACCGGTGAGGTACTAAGGCAGGGCTTCCCTAATGACTGGCAGCTCCCTTAACTTCCTGGGCCATTGGCCCAGGACCTCTCTGTTAGGGGTACAATCCTATATGTTGTCCAGAGCGGCGGGTTGTTTGCAAGGGTTCCTTGGCTCCCCTGGTTGTGTCCCTCCCTGTGACTCAGATCACCTCCCAGGAGTCATCGGCGCAAACTGGAAGTGCTTTGGCTTGTATCTAGGACGCCTTCTGAGGAGTCTGGGAGACTGGTGCAACCTCTGGAGGGCTGGTGTGGTCTCCAGGTGAGTAATTGCAGTGCCGTGCCACTCCCCCCACCATGGATACCAGTATACATGGTTTTCTGTATCCTTGGTGGGGTGTGTGTCGTGAAACAGATTCCCCATGGATATCAAGGAGGACCCGCTGTATATCGTTGTGTTGGAAACAGGTCATGCATGAGGCCTTCTTTCCACAGCCTTTTACTCTCTGAGCTAGCATGGAGCCTGACCTCCATAATCCAAAACAGCAAAACAGGGGCGTCATCCCCTCTGGGCACAGAGAAATCCCCAGTGCACAATGAACTCTCTTATCACATAACCGTTTTTGTTCTATCTATTAGAATATACCCACAAAAGACAGAGCAAGCCTATCAGATAAGCAAAAAAGACTCTTGCTCTCTGCCCAACCCTGATGTCACCCTGCTCTCTGCCCAACCCTGAGAAGGATGTTGGCAAGCAAGGAGAACCACTGATCCACCAGGAAAAAGAAAAAAAAACCTGGATGGCCCCATATTTGTTTCACACTCACCAATGGGGAGGTAGGGAGACCTGAGACAGTCGTGGAGACCAAGTGAGGTGGTCATCTCATGCAGCAGACTGGGGAAGGGTGACCAGCTCTGTCCACCCACTGGCCTGCCTATCTCTGCCACTCTCTGCCACTGGCCTGCCTGTCTCTGCCACTATCTCTGAAGATGGGAACAAGGAAAAGAGCGGTGGGCAGCAAGCACGCATGCATACACTACAAATCCCAGGAGTGCCCACATTTCAGGGAGTCCATACCTTTTGTGAAGGTCTGTTGGCTGTTCTCAGAAAGCTGCTATGGGGGACCTGGGATTGCCATGCTATTTTGCTACAATCAATGGTGGTAAGAGGCTTGTGAGTGTCATGAAAGTCACACGCCCCGATACACCGTATACCCTTCAATTCAGCACAGGCTCCAAAGCAACCTGGGCCCAGCTCTGAAATATCTCAGAAGTTGCTTCTGCCAATCAGAAAGTCCTCTGCGCTTTTTCCTCTGCCTATGCAGGAATGCAAAGTGTCTCTCTCCCAGCCCATCTGCCTCCATGCTCGGACAGGTGGGATGAGATGAGACCCACATTCTGGTGGCTTCGACAGGCCTCTGATCATCCAGCGGTACTAAACAGGACCCAGCACAGTCCTGGTGCTACATAACACTTTGAGCATCCTAAAAATAAAGCCCATTTCTTCAGTCTGGATGAACTGTGCCAGTGAACCCAACAGGCAGGATGATTGAGCTGATTTTGCATAGTTCTATTTCTGCTAGTTACGGGAGGGGCCAGGAGGAACTAAAGCCTCCTTCCCTGGGAATCCTATTCAGCCACCCCTCTGGTTTCATGTGGTTTCATCAGGCAGTGCCCACACACCTTCAGGCTTATCTTTGCAACCAGATGGGTTGCAAACACACACACTTGGAGATCCTAAGGAAGCCTGTACGTTTGGAACGATGCATCCTGTGGCTTTCCTGTGGCTTGTAAAAATCCGAGAGTAGGGGGAACCCGGTGGGTCCACGTGGTTCAGGGTGTTGCTCCCCACACTGGCCAGCCAGATGCTCCCCCATGAGTCCCATCGGCAGGGAACAGCACCCCCCCACACACACACACACATTATAGCATGCACCCTCTGCGCACAGAGAGTTCTTCAGCCTGCACTGGTCCCAATCGGTATCAGCAGATACTGCCCTTCCTCCAAGGCTTCTTTGCGCATGGCTTCTCCCCCTTCTTTCATCCTCATGACAAGCCTGTGATGTAAGTCAGGCTAAGAGAGGGAGAGAGAGTGGCTGGCCCACAGTCACCCAAACAGCTTCATGGCCAAGGGCAGACCATGCAAACCTAGCTCTCATCTGCCCTAATTTAGGCATTCTAGCCACTGCACCACACTACCAAAGGTTGGCCTAGAAATCTGGGGATGGCCTATAAAAGGTCTAGCTGTTTACTTCATTGAGGGCCAAGAGAAACAGCCAACGACCACGGTGGATGTCTGCACAGTCTGGTCCACCCTTGAGCACCAGCGTTTGATCAGACTGTTGCACCTGATCAGAAACCGGTAGGAGTGGGGAAATCTCCTCCCAGTTTGGCAGCGTGACAGCTACCCTGTGGGTTTTCCTTTTCTGTTACTTCTTTTTCTTTTCTTTTGCAACTACCACTTTATGCCCCAAGGGGAACCTTCCCCAGGGTGCACACGTGGCTCACTTAATGGTTTTCATGGATGTTGAAAACCAACTCTCATCGGATCAATGGTGCAGGCAGCTTCCAGCTTGCCCGACTTGTTCTCCTTGCCAGTCTGCTGGAACTTCGACCCCTGCCAAGAACTGGGTCGTCCCACTCCTCTCTGCCTGGCAAAGTGCTTCACATTCCGCCGCAGTTCCCTCTGTGGTTTAGACCACAAAGGCATCTAGCTTGCTCCTTCCTCTCTAGTCATTTCCCCATCAGTTTATTATTGTCCTTGCAGGTCACTGAGATACAGTCTTCATTCTGGTACCAAAGCCAAAGTCTTGGACTCTGTGGCTACTTTAGGGGGCACCTAAGCCGTATTCGGTGGAACCCCTCCATGCATCTCCTCCAAACACATTGCAAGGCACGCTCTTTGGCTCCACCTTCAACATACATGCACCTCCTGGCCCCACCCACCAACACTCACAGGTTCAGTAGACTATCAGAAGCTGGACATGTCTAGCAGACCCCCATTTCAGATGTTCTGCTGAATGTTCGGACATCTGGTGTGGGGCTGGGGATTAGCCTACAGGAGGGTTCTTGCACTGCCAGTTTTTAGAGTTGATCCCAAAATCACCACCTGAGAATATGATGGATAAAATGGGAGGGACATTTTAAACAAGAGAAAAGATGGTGGAGAAAATGGGAAACAGTGACATAGCTAAGCCCATCAGGGCACTAATGTTTTAAACACACACACACAACCCGTGCAGACTCAGAAGGTCTGTAAAAACTGGAAGTGCCATTCGAAGCCTCTAGGAGACCTTCTGAAGCCTGAGGAGGCCGTATGCCTCAGAAGGCTGCTTTTTTCACCGTGGGTCTGCACCCCATCAAGGTGTGGCACCCTGGGCAATGTACCCCCTGCCCCCCTTAGCTACACCACTAATGGGAGGGACATTTTGAATCAGCGCTCCAACTTTGAGTTGCCTCACCACTTGTCAAATTGGATTCCAGGCCGCTTCCCTTCTTGGAGCACGTCTGTGGAAGCAGGCCGGAAAAAGCATTTGGAAGAAGGAGCACAGAAGGGAGAACCTTGTACTGGTTTGAGGGGAAGAAGCAGCACTTGGCATGAAGAGGGGAAATAGCCAAGAGACCTACCAGCCACCTTCCTTCCGGGCACTGGGCTATTATGAGACAGAGTAGGGTCTGCTGGAGGAGCCTACAGGCTGAATGTTCTCTGCACTGGACAAGATTTCTGAACAAAATCCAAGGCTTTTGAGGCTCAGAGATGCACCTGAAAAAGCATCACTGGTCCAAGGGCCTTTTTCATGTCCTCTCATTTGGATACACAAGAATGGGCAAAGCAGCAGCAGCTCCTAACCACAAGGCTATGCTCCGATCCCTCGGCAATGGGTGTGGTATGAGAACCAAGATAGACAGGATAAGATACCGAGGGTGTGGGCAGCTGGAATTGAGGTGTGTCTGCCCTGGTCCTTGTATGACTGCAGTAGAAGCTGGTACAAAATAAAGTGGTTTTTTTTTTTTTTGTTTTTTTTTTGCTTGGCTTTAAAAAAAAAAAATCAGCGTGGGTTTGGGATGGCTGCATTATCTCTGGGAGCTTAGAGGTGCCTTCCTTCTTCACAACAAACAAGTTAGGTAGGTCATCCTGGATCCGTGCCTGTCAAGACTCACCCTTTATCCCACCCCTGGTGTACATCTTGTAAACACCGCATGAAATTAACCTCAAGAGTGCGGTTGGAGATCTCCTGCACTGATTCCCCAAGCACCAGAGCTTTCTGCCATGGGTGCCCTGCTACAAAGGCATTGCTTCTTACAGCACTTGGCTCCAATGCATGCCAAAACGGAGAGCTTGTTTATGCAAACTAGAGACTTCAGTGCAAACTAGAGACTATGCAAACCTCCATTGCCTTTACTTGTTAGGTCGAGTCCTTTGATCTCAGTGGCCTTGCATGCTAATGGTCCTGGGTTTCTAAAAAAAAACAACGACCTTGAGGACTAGGTGCTTGCTGCAAGACAAAATGGTTGGCAACCTTCAGTCTCGAAAGACTATGGTACAATAAGCCTACAGCACCCGGTATTCCCAGGTGGTCTCCCATCCAAGTACTAACCAGGCCTGACCCTGCTTAGCTTCCGAGAGATCAGATGAGATCAGGCATGCGGCATTAGGAGGGATGGACTCACACAAAGGCAGTATCATCCCCTAAGCAACATACTGACTGCAAACATCCTGACAAGTGCCCACAAGCAGTGAACACTGCGGCATGCATCAGGGTCTGCCCCTCCTCAGATCTGTCCCATGCAAACATCTTAAGCCCCAGCTGAACCACTGCATGGGCTGATGGACTGGCCCATCTAAGAGCCAACCGAGACAGTCATCTCAGGCAGCAAGCTGGTGGGGGCAGGAGGCACCTTTGCCCATCCCTTTGTCTCCTCCTCCTCCCTTCCTCCCACTCTGTGGACTGGAGATGGAAGAAGAATGAAGCAGAAGAGGAAGTGTAGAGGAGAGGAGTATGGTGGGCTAGAGTGTCCCCCTTTTCTCTTTCCACTCCACAACAGAAGGAGCCGGGGCTGCCTAATCACCACGGAAGGGGGACAGCATTTGGCAGGCCACCGCAGGCTCCCATAGGCCTTGGGTCAGCCTGGTTTATGAGCTCCCCGCCATTTTGAAAACCTGGGCTGAGAGGCAGAATGGTGCTGCGGTTCAAGAGTTAGACTTGGAAGATCCAGGTTCAAATTCCTGCACAGCCGTGAAGCTTCCTGGGTGACCTTGGGCTGGTCACTCTCTCAGCCTCACCTATCTTGCAGGGTGGTTGTGAGGACAAAAGGAGGAATCATAGACACCACCCTGAGCTCCCTGGAGGAAGGGCGGTATAAAAATGTGAAAAATAAAGCAGATGTAATGTCATTTAGAAAAAAAGACAGGAGAGCAGCGGAGATGCACATTTTTGAATCTGTGCACTCAAGGAAGGGGGTCAAGGACGGAGGGCATCAAGTCCAAAGATAATGTCTGAGTCTGAAATGAATATTAAATAAAAAAGGCAAACCCCTCTACTGATTTGGTGATGGGAGTGGCAGCAAAAATGCCTCGATGGACCAGCCTTGTTTTTGCTGCACCTGTGACGGCAGCTGCTGTGATGTTTGGGAGCAGGCGGGGCGCAGCCAGGATAATGGCGTGCGTGGAAGGAAGCAAGGCAACTGCACGCAACCAGCCTCCACTTATCATATCAATGCGCTATCCGCAGTAATGACAGCAACAGAGGTTCCATTAATCATGCCATCTGCTCCGAGCATTGCCACAACACTGCTGCTGATGCAACAAGTGCGCTGGGCTGCTGGAATCTCTGTGGCTGCCTGGCCAGGGGCAGAACAAAGCACTGTTAGTGCTCCTGGATGGGTGGGAATCTCTTCCCAGCATTGGGGTGGATGTTTTTCCCAGCAACAGTGGAGGGGGGGACCAGTGAGGATACTATATACCAGAGTGAGGAAAGCCAGGTTGGTGGCTCTGTGGGTCTGGTTTTGGACTTAGATCTGGAAAATCCAGATTCAAATCTCTGCTCAGCCACGGTGGGGAAGGTTTCGGCCTTTCTCTTTATGCCCTTGTCCTGACAAAACAAGGGCACCCTCAGAGTTGTTATTTCCCCAGAACGGAAGCTGCCCTAGCAGACTTGTTTCCCCTAATGAGACCTGTAGCTTTGGGGGGGGGGGAGGGGGGAGCTTTCATACAGAAAAATGCACAGGGCAAAATAGTTCCCATCTAGATCCAAAGAAGGAAGGCCAAATCCATGCTTAAAGTCACATCTACAGTGGGCCCGCCTAATCCGTGAGGTTGCCATTCATGGATTTGACTCAACGCGAATGCCAAGCCTGCACTGCAGGGTCTCAGAGGACGTCCCATGTGACCGAAAATGCATTTCAGAAGTCTGAGAGGACTACTGAGGTGCACGGAAATTGCATGTGGCTTCCCCTTGCCTTAGAAGACCTCCTGGAGTCTTCAGGAAGGCACTTCCAGTTTACCATCATACCCCCCCACCCCTCAGTTTTAATTCTCTGCATATTTTGGTATCTGTGGAGGGTCCTGGAATGGATCTCCCATGGATACTGAAGCCCCACCTGTACATCAGCCATGAGAAAGGCAGAGAACTGCAATATGGTGGTGGGGAGAAGCAGGTTGGGGTTCGGGGGGGGGGGTTTCTCTCTGATAATCAAATACAGAATTGGGAGGATCTACGACCTACTGCAGAAGTGCTTGTTTTTTATTTTTCCCCCAAGAAAAGAGTATTTGGCTTGTATCTTTGTAAATAACACAGATATTCTAAAAGGAACAGTGGAGCTCAATGGAACTTGCTTCTGAGTAAAACACATGGTTACTGCTTTGCTAATCCATGATCACAGAACCACAGTGGGGCCATGTTTAATCACAGCTGGTTGTCTGGAGCTCCCTGCATCTGGTCAGTGCCTCCGTTCTTAACCTTTCAGCCTCCGACATCCCTTCAATGCTAGGTGTCTACTTGTGAGGGTCACTGTCATTTCCTAGACCAGCGATTTTCAACCGGTGTGCCATAAAAGGTCCGCAGGTGTGCCACGGGAGTTTGGAGCACAGCAGTTGAAAATAACAAAAAACTTGCCCTGGTTTGGTGGCTCTGTTTCCAGGAGAACTGGCTGTAGTAATGAATGGTCTGCCCCTCTTCTTTCACTGGCAAAGCAGCCACAGAACCTGGAAGAGTCTCCCGGAAGCTGGAAGTGAAATCACAGCCCAAATCCTGAGCTGCCCAGCATGTGGGGCTGCAGCAGCATTGAAAATGACTGCGGCCACATCCTGTGCACTCCAGGCAGCCGCCGCCGGCTCCTTGGAAGAAGGGGACTTTTTTCTCCTTCCTCCTGGTAAAGTGAGCAGCCCTGCAATGGGGCTACTCAATTCTGTGGCGACCTGAAGGTCAGAGTAGAATCAAGAGCCTCCCTGTTGGGTGGTGAGCCTGACATGGAGGCTCTGGATCTGGTGGAGCAAAGATCCACCTGTCCAACCTCCCTCCCGCCCCCTCACCCTGGCACACCTCCTCCGGCTGCCCTCTCCCCTCCCTTCCTCCCCCTCCCCAGAACGCCTTCTCCCCACTTCCCCCCACTCCTCCATCTACCTCTCCGCTTCTTGGCAGTCTGTGTGATCACCGAGTGGCAGAGCTCCAGCACTAGCCCAGTGTCAACTAGCCCTGGGCGAGCACCAGCAGAGCACGGGCAAAAGGGCCCACAAAAGTGTCTTACGGCATGTTTGCAACAGTGGGCACCAAGCTCAGGATTGTGCTCTAAGGGCACAATCCTAACCAGGTCTACTCAGAAGTAAGTCCTATTTTGTTCAATGGGGCTTACTCTCAGGAAAGTGTGGTTAGAATTGCAGCCTAAGACTATAGAGTAGACCATAGAGTTCAGTGTGCCATGGGAAGAAAAAACATTGAAGATCACTGCCCTAGACTGAGGGAGCCCTAGGAACTTCAGTTTCCCAAGGGGGGGGGGGTCTGGAAAACTCTGACAAAGTTCCCAGCATCCTCACTGAACTGCAGGTTCCCCTGTTTCATAGCATCTCATTTTAATTATATGCCGCCTTCTCATTGTGAAGCAACAGATGACTTATAACAATTTAAAAATGCATAAAACCAAAAAATTAAACACCAGTCAAAGAAATAAAAATCAAACTAGTTTTTTGTTTTTTTAAAAAAAGAAGACAATAAGTTGAGATTAGAGGTACTGAGGCAAAGTGGAACAGAATGGAGGGCACTCTCCCCCCACCCTCATAATGCTAGAATTTTGGGTCACCCAAAGAAACTGATGGGCCAGAAGAATAAAATAATTCTTCTCCCATTGTGTGGAACTCAGTGCCACAAGATGTGGTGATGGCTATGAGCTTGGCTGATTTTAAAGGGGGATTAGAGAGATTAATGGAGGATGCAAGGCCTAACCTTGGCCATGGTGGCTATATGGAAGACACCGGAATAAACGCCAGGCACTGAGGCAACAGCAGGGGAGAGCTATGGTCGTCAAACCCTGTTTGCGGGCTTCCTGGAACCATCTTGCTGGCTCTTGTGGGAGGCGGAATACTGGACAAGATGAACCCAAGATCAGGGGGGATGCCAGGGCTGCTCAAGAGCTCCTGGCAACTAAGGCAGATGCACCCCCCCCTTACCCAGCCACCCTTCCTTCTACCTGGATTCAGAAAGGAAGAGAGGAATGAATCAAAAGAGGAAATGTAGGGGATAGAAGAGCAGGGGGCTAGAGCCACCACTGTCCTCTCCTCCACACTTCCTGTTCTGCTCCACTCCTGTCTTCCTTTTCAAATACAGGGAGATGGAGGAGAAGTAGTAGAGATGAGCAAGCCCTGCCAGTCTCAGCTGGCTTCATGGATGAAGTGACCCTGGGATACACTCTAGCCCACTATTATCCCCTCCTTCACACTTTTCTTCTGCTTCATTCCCCTCCTCCTTTCCGAATCCTGGAAGTGGGAAATGGAGAAGAGACAGCACTTAATGTCCTGCTGGGTAATAGTAGGGGAGCATTTGGCATAGCAAGGCGTCCCACAAGGTGAGCCACTGGGATTGGCATCTGCCCCTTGCAAGTCCTGGTGGAACTTCAGGGTTGGTACTGAAGCTACTGTAGTTTTCTGTGCAACAAGCTCCCCCCACCTCCCAAGGAAATCAATCCAGCCTGAAACCAGAGCTGCATCACCAAATTTCACCCTACAAAAGAACTCTGAGATGGAGGTAGAGCTTCATGTTTGGAAGATGCTTCCAAGGAATGCTTAGGAAAACCAAAGACTTTTGATGATAACTAAAATGTCTCTCCAGGGTTTTGCACTGCATTGGGGGGGTGGGGGGGAGAAAAAACCTCTCAAAGGAAAGTGGAGGACTTTGCCACATTGAAACAATATGACAATCACCTCATCTAAATTAGCATGGGACGAGTGATTTACATCCAAAGGGCCTTGCTCCGCAAGGAAGCGAGGGGAAAGAAGCCAACTGCAATCGTTTTGTGCATTTCTGCAGAACAGAAGCCTGCCTGTTTGTCTCCTCGTATTTAAAAAAAAAAAATCTTGCTGGAGGGGAAACATCCACGTTCGTTAATCAGCTTTTCCAAGTGTAACAGTAAACATTAAAAACAGACTTCAGTCCGGGAGTTGCCTGAGCTGTAAACAGGCGATATTTCAAAGTAATTTCTCCCTGTTTCTCTCCACTTGGCTCACATGCACGCAAACAACTCTGGCCCAGTGTTGTTTACCACGGCCCAGACTCTGAACTATGCTTATCCCAGGGCCAACCTACACCTCCCTCTCCGATCACTAAGGCTCACAGTGTTTCTGCTTGCAGCACTCATTGTGGTTAGCATCTCATCTGCACAGGTAAATCTGGAAACTGTGGTTAGTTCCATTCCACCGTGGCCAGCAAATCCATGGTTTGTAGGTGACCGTGGTTAGTGAAAAAGTCAGAGCAGGTGCTAACACTGCATCAGGGTTAGCTCCAAAAATAAAAGGGAGGGGGAAGTTCATTTGCAGGCAGGAAGAGTGTGTGAACATATAGATGTACCGCTGATTTCCTAACCAAATCTGCACTTGGGTGCTGTAGAAACTACTGTGCAGGTTATGTATCCCTTATCTGGAAATCTGAAATATTCCAAAATACGCAGATTTTTTGAGCACCAACATGACTATTTTTTTTTACTTTTTTCCCCTAAAGAAATAAAATTACAAACCGTGTTTCATGCACAAACTTCTTTTAAATAAATTGTATAAAATTACCTTCAGGCTCTGTGTATGAAAAGTATATGAAACAAAGGAATTTTGTGTTTCGACTTCGGCTCCATTCCCAAAATCTCTCATTATGTACAAACAAGTATTGCAAAATACGGGAAAAATCCAAAACGCTTCTCATACCAAGGACTTTGGATAAGGGACAGCGGCGTCACTAGGATTCGAGTCACCTGGTGCGGGAGGCCTGTGCGTCACCCCATGTAGTGGGCAGGGCAAAGCCCCAGGTAGTGGGCGTGGTGATGTACCATCGCCCCGCCCCCACTGGTTTTTTGGCTGTACCTTTTGTTATAACACAGATATTTCAATGTGGTTTGTTTTATTGCATTCTGCATGAAATTACGCACTGTTTGATATATAACATGATGGTCTTATTCCTCCAAATTCTGATTTTAGTGATTTTGAAAACTTGTAGAGTCTCACACACACACCCCTTGTCAACTTACTAACACCTCATTGCAGCAGTTCTCAAACTTTTAGCACTGGGACCCACTTTTTAGAATGAGAATCTGTCCAGGACCCATTGGAAGTGATGTCATGGCCAGAAGAGACATCATCAAGCAAATTAAAATAAATAATTATAAATAATTAAATTAAAATAAAATAATTAAATAAGGGGGAGCCAGTTCTGTTCCACCAAGGGAATCTACTCTGAAGTAAGTCCTATTGTGGTCAATGGGGCTTACTCTCAGGAACGTGTGGGTAGGATTGCAGCCTTTGAGCCCAATCCTATGCGTGTCTACTCAGAAGTAAGTCATGGTGGTCAATGGAACTTACTCTGTAGCCTGCCTGCAGTAACACCCCCCAAAAAGCATCAGTGAGATTTCCAGCCCTCCCCAGTGCCCAGTCTAAAGTTCTTCTGTTTCAGGCACATCAAGATAAAGACCCTCCTGGCTTTGCAAGTGCAAAACAGAAAACTTTCCCCTTACCAGTTCAAGCCTCTTTTTTTGTCCTTTTTAGTGGGGGGTAGGAGGCTGCCTTCTGGAGCATTTGTTGCACTCCAGCTCCATCGGATCAGGACCATTCTTGTGTCCTCACATTCCCCTTTGCCTGGCCTGACCAGCAGCCAAGGCACATCTGCCTACTCATGAGTAAACACGACATGAGGCTGCTTCACTTTCCATAGGGCTCCATAGACTCGCAGCTGGGAGGGGGGACCTACATCTCCATGTTTTGGGGGGCTGCATTCATTGGATCAGGACCATTCTGACCTCTTTGGGGTCCTCTCAGCCTGCTTCTCAGCTTGCCTCCACTAAGGTAAGTCTGCCTACTTGAGAGTAAACGCAACCACCTGGCTGCATTCATTGGATCGGGACCATTGTGGATTCCTCTCAGCCTGCCCTTTCCGACAAACTATGGCAAGTATGCCTATTCGTGAGTAAACGTGTGCTACGGCTCACTTTCACTTTCCATTGGGCTCCATGCATTTTTTCCTTCCTTTTTTTGGCCATAACTTTTGAACAAAAGGAGAGATTGCAATTTTGTTTTTTGCACTGCACTCCCCTGGCCATTCTGCATCCAATGGTGTATGGCACGGCATGGTAGCTCCTAACACCTCAAAGTTAGCAAGTCCTCCCCCCAGGGCGCATCACACCCCCTAGCGTGTCACCCGGTGCGGCCCGCACCCCCCACACCCTCCTAACTACGCCAGTGATAAGGGATGCCCAACTTGTACAGCCATCAAACTTTCTGCTCACATATGAGGAAGAAGAAACAGGAAGGAGACACACTTCTTGTGTTCATCAAAGTTTATGTCCCCAGAATCAAGATGTGTGCATTATGAATAATAGTCTTTTTCCCCAACTGTGTGTGTGTGTGTGGGGGGGGGGGGTCTAGTTTCTACATACCCCACCTCCATGTTGAAACACAGCATCTACCAAAAATCTCTGTAGCAAGCAGGAATTTACTAGATAAAGCTTTGCCCAGATATGCAGACACAGTTGATGGGAAAAGCTTCACCTGCTGAATTTCTGCCGGCCACAAAGCTTGGAAAGACACCAGAGTTTTGATGGAGCCCACAGCGACCTTATATGCTTCTTGGATCTGTGAAAGGCCTGCTAGCCTCTTATGAGGCTGGGACAGTCTTTGGGTAAGTCAGATGAGCTTCTGTGATGCTACCCTAGTTTGCTAGGGGGTCCACAATCATGGGCTGACTTTTTTCTTGGCCCACCTCCTGGGCTATCAACAGCAAACCAGATGTACTGTAATGGACATTCTTCCCCATCACTTTGTCTCGAATGGTTGAAAAACACATTCACCTGTTACAAGCATGTGTGCTAAAAACAGAGGGGCCCCTCTAGGAAGAATGGTGTTCATGATTCCCACACAGCCACAAGCTGTGCTGGATCTCCAAGATTCCAGGAGATCTTGCGTTCTGTTTAAAAGGCAGCAGTAACATCCCTGACCTCTGAGCTTGCAAACGCAGGTATCCCTCTCTCAGCCCAATCCTATCCACACTTTCTTGGGAGTAAGCCCCATTGACTCTAATGGGACTTCCTTCTGAGTAGACATACATAGGATTGGGCTCTTAGTCCCCTCTCTCCATTTTCTTATGGTAGGGTCTTAGAATCTGATTCTAACTGGGTGCAATAGCCACTTGCCCAGGTATCCACCAAGGCAGTTTCGGTCTGCTCCATGGCCTTTTTGCAGACTGGACTGCCGTTCTAAAGTCTCAAACAAGAATTGTGGGAGCCCTACTCCTCCTAGATGGATAGAGAATACGCCATTCTGAAGTGTCTGATGACATACTACACCCTTTCTGCTCTTTGCACCCCCATCTTTGCAAGAAGAGCACTTTGCAAGGATAGGCACAAAGATTCATTTAACCCGTTACCCATGTTTCCTAACTGCCAGTCCAGGGTATCTGGGAAGCCAGCAAAGCAGAGCTCAAAGAATGGCTCTCCTGTTGCAGCTTCCTAACAATGGGTGTTTAGCAACATGCTGCCTTCAAAAAGGCCATGGATAGTGTGTTGTGTTGGCAACCTTCAGTCTCGAAAGACTCTGGTATCGCGCTCTGAAAGGTGGTTCTGGAACAGCGTCTAGTGTGGCTGAAAAGGCCAATTCGGGAGTGACAATCCCTTCCACACTGGGAGCAAGTGCAGTCTGTCCCTGGTCTGTCTCCCTGGCTATGGGCCTTCCTTCCTTGCCTCTTTGCCTCAGTCTGTTGGCCAAGTCTCTCTTCAAACTCCTTTAGGAACACGCAATTCTGCCTTCCACCCAAAGCCTGCCCTTCGCCTCTCCTCCACACTACCACTTCTGCTCCATTCCCTTCTTCCAATCCAGGGAACAGGAGGAAGCATGGCCGTGGTGGATACACCAATCAAGAGGGCCTCCTCAGTTGGCCGCATGGACAAGTCTGTCCTGCTGTCCAGCCTCCACCTGAAGACTTCTATTGAGGGAGAATCTACCATCCTCCATTGTTTGTCAGTTCTGCTGTCAAACTGCCATTCCGGTTCAGACATTTCTCCTAAAGTTCTGCCTCCTGTAAAACGAGCCCTCATGTAACTGAGGCCCATGTTCACCTTTCTCATCTCAAAACCTCCAGGGGCAAAAAGTAAAACCTCACGATGCCAGGACAGAAGCAAGAAGGTGAGATGTTTTCTTCTTTGCTTGAGATCTTCTGGTATTGGCTTTGTCCCTGTGTCTCTAGGCTTCACTTGAGAGATATGAAGCTCTCCCAAGCTATTTCTCCGTCTCGCCCCCACCACCTGAATCTCTGGGCAGAGGCTAACGTTTGCACCACCCGGTGCAAGAGCTCATTGTGTCACCCCCCTGATGGACCTCCTCCTGTGCCAGGCCATATACAATAAATTACCTGATCATATGCACAACCTAAATGCAGTGGCATCACTACGGTTGGTATAATACTCTCATTAACTTTATTTTAATACAGAACAGTACAGGTCCCCCCAAAAAAATCAGTCACCAACAAAAAAACCAGTGGCCAACTTGATGACACTCATACAACAGAACAAGAATTCTAGTATTAGCTGTGAGACAGGTAAATGAGAGCTGACTCATACTAACACCTGCTGTTCCCTGCTGTGTCATCACAACTCCTCATTGGCTCTCAGAACAATCAGTCTCATTGGTCAGTTTTGAGTTAAAGAAACCCACTTTTTGATACATAAGGCAGTTGTGCTTTCTTTTTCTGGTTATTTGGCTACAACGTCTGATAGAATACTGTACAAAATATTTAAGTGTGGTTCTATTTAATGCAGAATTACATTCTGCCTGTCTGCACACACCCCCCCCCCTGTGACGCTGCTGTCTCTGGACTTGAGGCTCCAGAGCAGCCATTTTCAACCACTGTACTGTGGCACACCAGTGTGCCATGAGTGGTCCACAGGTGTGCCACAGGAATTTGGGGAAAGATCATTTATTAGTAGGGCCAATGGGGATGTGAGCCACCCACTGGCAGCACGGTGTGCCTTGTCAATTGTCAAAAACCTGATGGTGTGCCTTGGCAATTTTAGTGCCTTGTCAGTGTGCCACGAGATGAAAAAGGCTGGAAATTGCTGCTCTAGAGACTTTGCAAGGCCCAGTGCAAGAACACAAAGCACACCCCCTTGCAATGGATTGTACCCCACAGCGCAGGCCGATCTGCTGATTTTAAGGGGGATACAAGGCAAGGCTTGTATCACCCCTTGCAAGGCTGCCTTAGGGCCGTTTGGTTGCAATATATATACAGGGTGAACCAAAAGTAGGTGGTGGAATAGGGTTTGTGTTAGGGTTATACTATAACGATGGTGTTCATTATAACTATGGCGTTTGTGTTATATTATATTAAATTATATTTAATTGTATTAGTAAATATAACTGTATATGTAATCTCTGGGGCTGGGGATAAGAATAGGCCCTCAGTTTGGCTGTACCTGTCGTAAGAGGCGACTAAACAGCCACCGGGTAGATGGGACTCATCAGCCTGGGAAGGCAGCTCATCTGAGAGAAGGAAAACTCTGATCCCAAACCTCCACTGCCTTGCGGCTACATCCAGTTATGGAAAAGGCTTCAGGAGTCAACCTCGAGACAAAATCCGGAGCCGGAGTCCCTGAGGCAGTTCAAGGCTGAACACAGTCACGTTTTGGCAACTCCTGCGATGCCGCTGGAACCAATTGTATTGGCCTCTGCCTTTTCATTGGACCATTTCAGCGACGTGAAGAGGGGGGATTTGCTGCATGGGTGACAGCCTATCCTCCATACCTACTTTACCCAGGCATCGAGCACTGGAGAGGACACTGTTCCAGAAGCACCATTCAGAGCGCGATACCATAGTCTTCCGAGACTGAAGGATGCCAACAAGTATATGTAATCTCAAAATATAACTGTATATGTAATCCCAAAATAAATGTTATCATTTACTCTCCACCTACTTTTGGTTCACCCTGTGTATATTGCTTATGGTTGTTCTCTGCAAGGAAGCTGTCATACTTTGTCTGAGCAGGCGTCCCTCTAATTTAAAAAAGTGTTGTTTTTTTTAAAGCTGCTCATAAGGAAGTGACACAGGAAAGTTCAACTATTTTATTGCTTCCTGTTTGTAGGCGTGTGACAACATTTGGCCCCAGAAGCACAAGGGGAGTGTGAATGAGAATGTGCCATTTTGCAAAAAAAAAAAAGTTTCTTTTGCATAAGCTTGAGACTGTGCACAAGCCATTAATAGCCTTAAAGGGAAAGCTACCTCCGCCTTTGGGAGAAATGGCTTCCATCTGCTTGCGAATGGCAGGCTAGTCACCCTTCCCTGCTGCAAAGACAGCCTGAGCATTAAAGAGAACATCAGGTCAGCGGCTATGCTCCCTGTTGCTTTTTCTCTCTCTCTTTGAAGTACAGTTACAATTGAAACCAGGGGAGCCCACACATACTGTGACCAAAAAAACCTCCAAAATTATGTAAATTGGCATACTGCACAGTTTTGCTTTGCTTCCAAGACAGAAGATATCTAAAGATCGCAAAATATCATTTTGGAAAAAGTGGCTCATTTTGGCAAAAAGTGGAAAAAATCATGACATTAGTGGAGACAGGAGTTTGGAAGTTTCTGGAGCTAGTTCCAGAGGGTGGGGCAAACCCAAAGCTGGGTAGGGCATTATAGCCTCCCCCCACTCCAATCACTGAAATTTCACTAGCCACACAATTCCCAGTTTTTCTCTTCACTCATAAAGGCAAGAATCTTTCTTTAAAAACGTTTTTATGATCCCTGTACTCTCCCTTCCAGTTCAACGGCCATATGAAACCAGCCACATGCTTCCATTTTGCACGCGGGAGACCAAGCCACAGAGTCGGCAACTTCCCCGAGACAACCTGGGAGGGCACAGCTGAGGACCATTTCACACATGCAGTTTGCAATGCAAGTGCACACTCAGTGGTGGGAGGCAGCCAGCTCCTTACAAGCGTACACATGATACATGTGCTTCTGTGCATGTATTTGTCTCATTCACACATTACACTTTCTATATATACTCAGAGTTGTGTTGAACAGGCCCGTCACCTGGGGCAGTGATGTTATATGGTTTGCCCAGAGAAGAAGGAGGTGCTCATGGCAGATACTGTGCGATCTGGTTGCCGCCCCAGACCTTGAGGGGAAGCCCCCACAGGAGAAAGAATATGGGCAGCTGCCAGATCACAAAGTGGCTGCCACCAGCACCTCCTCTGTCTCCTGGCAAACCTGAAAGTCATGGAGCAGGAGGTGCTGGTGGAGGGAAAAAAATGTGCCCCCTTTGGGGTGGTGTCCGGAGCAGGTGCCCCGCAGGCTCCACCCTTGCTTCGCCTCTGAATACACCTAAAAGCGCAGAAGCAAAGTACACGCGACACAATGTGGGTAAGCAAACCTCGGGTAGTGGCGGCCAGTCCTTGACCTTCAACAAGCGTCCCTGCAAGATACACAGGTTTCCGAACACGTACTGACTCGTTTGCACATGATGTTTCAGTTTACACCACTGATACTTTAAGTAGCCACTTCCAAAGGGTCACTGTGTACCAAAGGGTAGTTGCAGCAGAAACCATACAGTCTTACAGACAGCTAGAAGATCAACTGTAGCCAAAGCTATCATAGACCACAATTAGGGTTAAAGCCTAAGGCTCCAAGGAGGCAGGCCAAATGCTGCCCCCTCTTACCCAACAAGGAGCCAACCTCTGCTCCTCCCCCTCTCCAATGTTCCAGCTCAGTAATCTCTTCCCCTCCACATTCCCTCTTTCTCTCTGTCCCCCTTCCTCCTTTTCAGTCTAAGAAGTTGAAGAAAGGAGCCGTGGAAACAAGGAGGTGGACAGAGATGGGCATCTCCCATCAAACTGCTGCCTGAGGCAACCATTTCATTAGGCCTCATGGATGGGCCGACCCTGGCTGCAGCCCACTTCATAAGATGCACGATTTTAGGCATACCCTGCAACAGCGGTGCTCAGATGTTTAGCACTGGGTCCCACTTTTTTAGAATGAGAATCTGTCACGACCCACCGGAAGTGATATCAAGACCGGAAGCGACATCATCAAGCAGGAAAAATTTTAACAATCCTAGGTTGCAATCCTACCCACACTTACCCAGGAGTAAGTCCCACTTACTATCATTGTTAAAAGCATATACATAGTAGCTTGTTAAAAGTACAGGTCTGTCACATTTCCCCAAATGCAGCCACATCCCTTGGTAGCATCAAGTCTAAAATATTAAAAAATAAAATATTGAAATGAATGGGGACCCACCAGAAATGGGCTTGCGATCCACCTAGTGGGTCCCAACCCACAGCTTGAGAAACACTGCCCTGGACTATATGCAGTATCTCCGAGTTGGGATTTGGAGTTCATTCAAACACCCAGTCCAATGAGGCACTGTGATAGAGTCAAGATCTTTTTTTTAATGCACCCACATCCCCCGCTCCAAATCCGTTGTTTATAAGATTCCCTTTGAAGGCCATGAGGAGGAAGAGAAGGTGGAGAAACTGAAACATGAATCAATTAATCTGCACAATTAACTGATTAACAGCCTGATTGTAGATCACAAAGAGCACATGGCTTTTTTTAAAATCAGATGCGGCCACCTGGCCTTCTGCTACTTTCATCACAGAAATAGGAGCAGCTAGACGACTTCCTTCCTCCTTCTTTGCAACCCCACCCCTCTGTTATTTAACCTGAAGGACATGGGAGAGCTGGAGCACTGGGGCTGGTTCTGCAGGCAGCCTGCATGGGCCAGCATTTAGCACAGCTGGGAGCCAGAGAAGAGGAGCTTCAAGAAGAGCACTGTCTTGCGCAACCATGCACTAGGGTGGCCTGCAGGTTTCTCCTGCCTTGGACAAATTAGACATCCCCCCCCCCCCCGGCTAAACAGTATATTTCTGACAAAAATGTGATTCAACCTAACAGTAATATTCAAAAGTTGACTGTATCTTCCCCCATATCCATAGATCCAGCATTTGCGGTTTCAGACATCTTGCGATATGAGAGCAAAGTGATTGGCAGGCAGTCGGCACATTAGGGGGACCAGTCCTATCCTATCCAACTTTCTGGCACTGATGCAACTGCAATGCAGCCCAAGGCAATGCAACAAATGTTCCCTGACCTTGAGGAGGCCTTTGCGACTGCCTCTCCACTGCAGGATGCAGTGCACGCCCCATTGGCAGGCCTGCAGCAGCCCTGGAAAACTGGACAGGATTTGGCAGGATTAGGATAGGGCAGTTCCTGCTTCCTGTTAATGTTCTGACCTAGTGACACCCCTAGTGGAGTGATTTTCAACCATTTTTGTCTCATGGCACACTGACAAGGTACTAAAATTTTCAAGGCACACCATCAGTTTTTTGACAATTGGCAAGGCACACCATGCTGTTGATGGGGGGCTCACATCCCCCAATGGCCCTACTAATAAATGACTCCCCCCAAACTCCAGCAGCACACCTGCAGACCAGCCACGGCACACCAGTGTGCCACAGCACAGTTGTTGAAAATGGCTGCCCTCGCGTGCAGGCTGCCTGAATGCCTGTTATTTTACTCTTATAGCATCCATAAGAAACATGCTTGATTTTTAATAGAGAAAACTGAAGGTAATGGGTGTGGGGGGGGGGGGGACATGGGGGCCTGAGGAGGTTTCCCCATATGCACATTTTTTATGTCTGGGGGGGCCTGAAATGGATCCCCTGCAGATACGTTGGGACACATGGACTTTCATTTTTAGTTCTAGTAATTTACATGATGATGATGATGATGTCCCTACAGTAACCAAATGCCACCACTAATGAATGCCTTATTCACACATTCTGTTCAATGCATGTACAATGTACACACTATTGTCGTTCTGCATATAGTCATTCACACGTTACATTTCATGCAGAGGCAGCCGTTCGTGCAATCTTAGTCTGCATTTTTGAGGAGTTTGTTCCCCGAGCTGGCTTGTTTAAAAAACATACGGACAGCCATGCACATGCATATAGAGACGCACATTCAGGTGCATGCACTTCCCGACACCTGCAAGTTCTAAAAGGTTGACAGGGTGGGGCTGTTGCAGCCTTGCGCGGGCCACATTCTCTAATGCCCGTTGCAAAACATCAGACTGCATATTGCGCAAAAGGGAAAAAAGGCAACCACCACCCTCCTCCGAGTCCCGGTACATAGAGATAAAAAGATACCCAGCGCAAAGCTGGGTCGCCCGCAAAACATAAACTAACAGAAACTCATCTGATTAGAATAGGCTAATCCCCAGTACAGCAGCTCATCAAGTTATCCCTCGAGATCTTTAATTTCCGTGCTGTGTTGAAATGCAGAGGCAGAGTGGGAATGATTCACAGGTGAATCTGGGCTGCACTAACCATTATGCTAAGTACTCTAGCATGAGCAGAGGTGGACTGTGCAGTGTCTGTTGGCGGACCTCTGACTCAGCCCGCGGACCACCTCCTCAAGCACATGCACTCCATTGTCCCCAATTGCCAGGGGCAATCCCTGCTTTTTGGAAACCATCCTTGGTGCATCACTGACCCCGTTTCTGCCTTTAGTAGGCTCTTCTTATCTTTCTAAGCATACACTCAAGAGGACTTTACACAGATAAGGAACGACAGTTTTCTAAAGCACACTTGCATTGTAAATTTAACACTCAAGAGTGGACCATAGAGAGTCTACAAACCTAGCAGAAAACGCAAAATTGAAGTGTGCCCTATTCTTGTGTGCCTGACTCCAATGATGCGGAAAAGCTTCACAGCTGGCCCATCCATGAGACCAATCGAGGAGACTACCTCAGGCAGCATATTGGTGGAAGGGCCCTGCCTCCTTCTGCCTGCACACTTCCACTGCTCCTCCAGTTTGAAAAAAGGAAGAAGAAGAAGAAGACGAGGGGAAACAGAGTGAAACTGTGGAGGAGAGAAGAGTGGTGGGCTAGAGAGTCTCCATTCTAGCCCACTACTGCCTTCCCGTCCACAGATCCTCTTCTTCTCTTCCTTTTCAAAGCCATGGAGCACAGGAGGAAGATAGTAAAGAAGGATATGCATGTAGGTGGAACATATAAGCAAGATTTTCCTGAACCATAAGAATCTAAAGATCTTAGGCTGAGTTCAATGCTATTGAATGCAGGGGGCACAGGGACCATCTTCTGATGGTTAATTTACTGCCATTTCTGATCCACCGTGGATCACAGCATTGTCTTGGGGAAATTAAAGCCCAATCACACTGCTCCTGGAGTCTCATTCATTCAGGCCCAGAGGTTCTGAAATTCTGAACACTGTAACATTTGGGGGTTAGACTTAGGCCCAAATCCTAACCAACTGTTCAGCACTGGCATAGCTGTTGCAGTGGGGCATGTGCTGCATCCTGCAGTTGCGTGGCACTCACGGATGCCTCCTCAAAATAAGGGAGCGTTTGTTTCCTTACCTCAGAGCTGCATAGCCCCTATCTTGGTGCTGGAAAGTGGGGTTAGGATTGCACCTTTAATGGCACATTGTGAATGACAGTGATAAACTACAACATTTGGAACACCGAAATTAAAATCTGCACAATTCAGGCCAGGTCATACAATCAGCAAGCAATAATTTTACTAGATTATATCATCAGGCTGCAAGTAGGGGATGGGTTGTATGTTTGAATGCTCTTCAACGAAAGAAAAAAAACAACCTCCCCACAAGCAGAAAACTAGCTAGTCAGGGAGAAGGGCTAGGCTAGGCTAAACCTCTCTCCAAACATGACAGATGCATGGTAGGGCACCAGGATACAGGTCTCTTGTTATCTGGTGTGCTCCCTGGGGCATTTGGTGGGCCGCTGTGAGATACAGGAAGCTGGACTAGATGGGCCTATGGCCTGATCCAGTGGGGCTGTTCTTATGTTCTTAACTACAATTCCCAGGAAGCCTTGCAGGTCTCTTGTTATCTGGTGTGCTCCCTGGGGCATTTGGTGGGCCACTGTGAGATACAGGAAGCTGGACTAGATGGGCCTATGGCCTGATCCAGTGAGGCTGTTCTTATGTTCTTAACTACAATTCCCAGGAAGCCTTGCAGGTCTCTTGTTATCTGGTGTGCTCCCTGGGGCATTTGGTGGGCCACTGTGAGATACAGGAAGCTGGACTAGATGGGCCTATGGCCTGAGCCAGTGGGGCTGTTCTTATGTTCTTAACTACAATTCCCAGGAGGCCTTGCAGGTCTCTTGTTACCTGGTGTGCTCCCTGGGGCATTTGGTGGGCCGCTGTGAGATACAGGAAGCTGGACTAGATGGGCCTATGGCCTGATCCAGCAGGGCTGTTCTTATGACGTAGGAGGGGAACCTACACTTTGGCTTCCAACACTCTAACCAGTGAGCACCAAAGCGCTGGAGCGTGCAATTCACCTGACATTCAACTTTTAAACATGTTAAGCCTGTATTTAGATTTTTTGCTATTCCTCATTGACTTATGAGATGATTTCCCCATCTCAAAAGCACTCACTGGAGAGTCCTTGTTCACGTCATTGATGCAGAGAAGCCACACCATAAGAACGCTAAAGTGGCACACAACCCAGATGGCTTCCAGACCTGACCACATCTTCGTACCAAAAGAGCACCCATTAGAGAGGTGCACCGAGGTGAGAACTCTCGCCAGCAGGACACGAGCGCTTCGAAAGAAAGACAACTTACTTCTTGGTTCCCGGGGCCCATCCACGGTCACTTTAATGGCTCGGTGATATGTAGCAACCTGGGTGGGGTTTGTGAAGACTGTGATTGTCAGCGTAAAGCTTTTTCCTATAGGGCAAGGGAAAAAAACAAGAGAAGAGAAAGTGGACATGAGTCAAACACACAAGGATAGGAACACATACAGGCTGCCATTCTGGAAATAAGGCCTGGTTCAATTTTTTCACCTTTTTATACCACCCTGCAGATGCCCAATCTCATCTGATCTCGGAAGCTAAGCAGGGTCAGGCCTGGTTAGTACTTGGATGGGAGACCGCCTGGGAATACTGGGTGCTGTAGGCTTCTACCATGATCTCGGAAGCTAAGCAGGGTCAGGCCTGGTTAGTACTTGGATGGGAGACCGCCTGGGAATACCGGGTGCTGTAGGCTTATACCATGATCTCGGAAGCTAAGCAGGATCAGGCCTGGTTAGTACTTGGATGGGAGACCGCCTGGGAATACTGGGTGCTGTAGGCTTATAGCATGATCTCGGAAGCTAAGCAGGGTCAGGCCTGGTCAGTACTTGGATGGGAGACCGCCTGGGAATACCGGGTGCTGTAGGCTTATACCATAGTCTTTCGAGACTGAAGGTTGCCAACCATACCACCCTTCCTCCAAGGAGTTCAGGGTGGTGTACATGGTTCCTCCCCTCCTTCTGTCCTCACAACAACCCTGTGAGGTAAGCAAGGCTAAGAGACAGTAACTCTGCTCTGCACTTTTCTCTTCTGCTTCATCCTCCTTTTCTTTTTCAACCCCAGGGAGCGAGAAGAGGAGGAGCAGAAGTGGGCAAGCAGGTGGCAGCTGGAGACTCACAGATGTGCTAGTCCTGAGAATAGCCACAGATCAATCCTAGGCATCCAGAATGAGGAGGCTTCCAAGGGAAAAATTATCCACCTAACCTACAGGAATCAGCCTCTTCACGTTGTCTTGTTGAATGATGTAGGGATCAAAAACCTCGTACCAAGGATTTAGAGCTGCTTGGGCCGTCCAATTCTATCAGCAGCCCTTTGGAGTCCTAGGCCTTCTAAAACGGACCATGATCTGGGCCCTTCCCAATATTAACAGTATTTAGTAACAGTATTTATATACCGCTTTTCAACTAAAAGTTCACAAAGCGGTTTACAGAGAAAAATCAAATAACTAAATGGCTCCGTGTCCCAAAAGGGCTCACAGTCTAAAAAGATGCAAAAGAACACCAGCAGACAGCCACTAGAACAGACAGTGCTGGGGTGAGATGGGCCAGTTACTCTCCCCCTGCTAAAAAAAGGAGCACCCACTTGAAAAAGTGCCTCTTACCCAATTAGCAGGGGTAATACTGCTAATGCTATATCGCCGCACGTTCTGCCCCTGAGCTCTGGGGCCTCAGTACTGACGGTGCCACTAGCCAACTTTTAAACTACTTCTTTAACTTGACTCGATGAAGATACAGGTGCTGAAGTGAAGCAAGACATTTTTCCACGTCAAGAGAAGAATCGTTTTGCCTGCTCTGCTTGCCATGAAGTTAAGGGCACAATGCTACATCTCGGGGGAGGAGAGGGTTCCTTGCGCTCACAAAAAATAGTACATTGGGGGGGGAGATTAGGTTGAACCGTTTTCACTGATATTTTTTATGCAGGATTTTTTAATGCCCGTTTGTGCGACATGCAACACAATAAAAATAAGGACACGAAAAGAGATTTGATTCTTGTGCAGAAAGGTCTACACACTTCCTGAAAAAAAACTTTAGCCTGTAATTCTGCTAATTATGGCCCAACATGGGCCAAACATGCAAACAATGCACCTTTGCAGAAACCTGTCCTGCATGTATTTCTTTTACCATTACAAATTTAGGCCACAGTCCTAACCAGATCTATTCAGAAGTAAGTCCTAGTTTGTTCAGTGGGCCTTACTCTCAGGAAAGTGTGGTTAGGATTGCAGCCTTAGAGACATGCAGAAGTTAGAACCCCCCCCCCCCCCCCCGACAAAGACACGAGATTTATTACCCTTGAAGACAAAGGCCTTTCTGCTGACTGCACTGGGCACTGACTGGCCCCCCAATTTGAAGTAGAAACCAAACTCCTCATGTGCCCCCCAAGGACTCCAGACTACTGTAATTTCTTAGTCCAGACATGGAGACCCATGTGGAGGTGAGGGGGCTTGGTTCCAAATGACTTCAAGAGTCAAGTTCGGATTGGAGCTGCGCTCAGTTTGGAAACTTGTGTCAAGAGGGTGGAAAAAAAAGAAGGGGGGTTGAGAGGTGACTTAAGCAAATAATTGGCTACAGAAATGAAAGCTTAATTCATAAAAGCAAAACTTTTTTTTTTCCATTCATCAACCTGCAAGCAGTTAAGTGGGGAGTTTTAAAGAAGGCCTGCCACTCGGGAAAGGAGCCAACAGGAAAGCGGAAATGTTCGAAAGAATGTAAACTATTTGGGTTTCATAGAGAGCAACAAGTAAACAGCGATTACACGCAAATCATTCTTAAGATCGCTTGGCCTGAACGCGGAGAAGCTAAGATGTCTTTGATGACTTGTGTATATACATTCAGAACTCAGGGAGGAAGGACGGTGAAGCTGGAAGGCTGTCATTTGGAGGAAGGAGCACAGGCTCGCAGGACCCTAAAATCAGCTTAGCCTTCTTCGGTGAACATGCATGCATGGTTGAAATGGTTGGCAACCTTCAGTCTCGAAAGACTATGGTATAAGCCTACAGCACCCGGTATTCCCAGGCGGTCTCCCATCCAAGTACTAACCAGGCCTGACCCTGCTTGGCTTCCCAGATCATGGTAGAAGCCTACAGCACCCGGTATTCCCAGGCGGTCTCCCATCCAAGTACTAACCAGGCCTGACCCTGCTTAGCTTCCCAGATCATGGTAGAAGCCTACAGCACCCGGTATTCCCAGGCGGTTTCTCATCCAAGTACTAACCAGGCCTGACCCTGCTTAGCTTCCCAGATCATGGTATAAGCCTACAGCACCCGGTATTCCCAGGCGGTCTCCCATCCAAGTACTAACCAGGCCTGACCCTGCTTAGCTTCCGAGATCATGGTAGAAGCCTACAGCACCCGGTATTCCCAGGCGGTCTCCCATCCAAGTACTAACCAGGCCTGAGCCTGCTTAGCTTCCCAGATCATGGTATAAGCCTACAGCACCTGGTATTCCCAGGCGGTCTCCCATCCAAGTACTAACCAGGCCTGACCCTGCTTAGCTTCCCAGATCATGGTAGAAGCCTACAGCACCCGGTATTCCCAGGCGGTCTCCCATCCAAGTACTAACCAGGCCTGACCCTGCTTAGCTTCCCAGATCATGGTAGAAGCCTACAGCACCCGGTATTCCCAGGCGGTCTCCCATCCAAGTACTAACCAGGCCTGACCCTGCTTAGCTTCCTAGATCATGGTAGAAGCCTACAGCACCCGGTATTCCCAGGCGGTCTCCCATCCAAGTACTAACCAGGCCTGACCCTGCTTAGCTTCCCAGATCATGGTAGAAGCCTACAGCACCCGGTATTCCCAGGCGGTCTCCCATCCAAGTACTAACCAGGCCTGACCCTGCTTAGCTTCCCAGATCATGGTATAAGCCTACAGCACCCGGTATTCCCAGGCGGTCTCCCATCCAAGTACTAACCAGGCCTGAGCCTGCTTAGCTTCCCAGATCATGGTATAAGCCTACAGCACCCGGTATTCCCAGGCGGTCTCCCATCCAAGTACTAACCAGGCCTGAGCCTGCTTAGCTTCCCAGATCATGGTAGAAGCCTACAGCAGCCGGTATTCCCAGGTGGTCTGCCATCCAAGTACTAACCAGGCCTGACCCTGCTTAGCTTCTGGGATCAGACATGTGCAGGGTAACAGTTGACAGGATTTGAAATGCATGCATGCAGGGCTGGCTTTGAGACAACTGAGCCAATTGCTCCCAATTTAAATGTGCTTAGATCCATTTGGCTCATTAACCTGCATGCACCTTTTCGGCACACTTTTTGATTGCTTTCCGTTCTACCATGGAGATATAAAGTCCACTGTAAAATTTATTTTTACATCTCTAAGGGCACAATCCCAACTTTGCGTTGGGCTAGTGCAAGTCCCTCGTGCCGGCTCAACGGTGTCGCGAAAGTGCCGTAAAGCACTTTTGCACCACCATTCAAGGAGGGAGGTCGGCCTAAGCCCTGTTGGGCTGTTGGGCTGGTAAGGCTGCACCGGCTGAATCAGGCTGGCACAGGGACCTGGGGGTGTGGGCGCAGGAAGGAGGCATTCCTGGGTAAGGGGAGGGCAGGTGGCAGGTGAGCTGGTGGATGGGCAGCAGGTGAGCAGATCTTGAGGTGGTACAGATCCAAATAGACCCATTAGGACTGCTGCAGCTTTACCCGCAGTAAGGGGAAGGAATTCCCTTTGCCCTAGGCTGAGTCGCAACTGGCACCAACCCCACTCTTGATGTGGGACAGGCCCTGCTGCAACCTAACCAGGCCAGGTTAGAAGTGGTTTGAAACTGGGGCTCCACAAGAAAATGTTTCCACAGCTCCTAAGGCCCACCCTGAATGCATACATAGGAAGGGTATGAATTTTGCCTGCTAGCTCCACCCTGCCTTCAATGCAGACCTCAGAACTTCTCCGCGGAGCCTGCAGAGATGGGACAGGGCTAGATCCTGATCCCCACCCTCCATACATTTCATTACTTATGGATGACCAATGACAAGTTGATATAACCATTTGGATACACCTGGTAGTTTGCTGGGCCTACAAGGTATCATCTATGCTAGGAGCTTATAATCCCCGCTGGTCATAAGAACACAATAACAGCCCCACTGGATCAGGCCATAGGCCCATCTAGTCCAGCTTCCTGTATCTCACAGCGGCCCACCAAATGCCCCAGGGAGCACACCTGATAACAAGAGACCTGCAAGGCTTCCTGGGAATTGTAGTTAAGAACATAAGAACAGCCCCACTGGATCAGGCCATAGGCCCATCTAGTCCAGCTTCCTGTATCTCACAGCGGCCCACCAAATGCCCCAGGGAGCAAACCAGATAACAAGAGACCTGAAAGGCTTCCTGGGAATTGTAGTTTAAGAACATAAGAACAGCCCCACTGGCTCAGGCCATAGGCCCATCTAGTCCAGCTTCCTGTATCTCACAGCAGCCTACCAAATGCCCCAGGGAGCACACCAGATAACAAGAGACCTGCAAGGCTTCCTGGGAATTGTAGTTAAGAACATAAGAACAGCCCCACTGGATCAGGCCATAGGCCCATCTAGTCCAGCTTCCTGTATCTCACAGCGGCCCACCAAATGCCCCAGGGAGCACACCAGATACCAAGAGACCTGCAAGGCTTCCTGGGAATTGTAGTTAGGAACATAAGAACAACCCCACTGGCTCAGGCCATAGGCCCATCTAGTCCAGCTTCCTGTATCTCACAGCGGCCCACCAAATGCCCCAAGGAGCACACCTGATAACAAGAGACCTGCATCCTGGTGCCCTCCCTTGCATCTGGCCTTCTGACATAGCCCATTTCTAAAATCAGGAGGTTGCGCATACACATCATGGCTTGTAACCTGTAATGGATTTTTCCTCCAGAAACTTGTCCAATCCCCTTTTAAAGGCATCCAGGCCAGATGCCGTCACCACATCCTGTGGAAAGGAGTTCCATAGACCAACCACACGCTGAGTAAAGAAATATTTTCTTTTGTCTGCCCTAACCCTCCCAACACTCAATTTTAGTGGATGTCCCCTGGTTCTGGTGTTATGTGAGACAGTAAAGAGCATCTCTCTATCCACTTTATCCTTTGCATGCATAATTTTGTATGTCTCAATCATGTCCCCCCTCAGGCACCTCTTTTCTAGGCTGAAGAGGCCCAAATGCCGTAGCCTTTCCTCATAAGGAAGGTGCCCCAGCCCAGTAAACATCTTAGTCACTCTCTTTTGCACCTTTTCCATTTCCAGTATGTCCTTTTTAAGATGTGGTGACCAGAACTGGACACAATACTCCAGGTGTGGCCTTACCATTGATTTGTACGATGACATTATAATATTAGCCGTTTTGTTCTCTTCTCCTTTCCTAATGATCCCAAGCATAGAATTGGCCTTCTTCACTGCCGCCGCACATTGGGTCGACACTTTCATCGACCTGTCCACCACCACCCCAAGATCTCTCTCCTGATCTGTCACAGACAGCTCAGAACCCATCAGCCTATATGTGAAGTTTTGTTCTGAGTGCTTCTCCCCCTCTCCTTCCCTCTAAAGAAAAGGAGGGGCGGGTGTGGCCCTGCTCCTGCAACCACTCTCAGTGCAGTTCCTGGTGTACTCGGGGAGGGAGAGAGGGTCACTACGCTGCCACCCCCAGCGCAGCACCTGAGGCATTTGCACCCCTTCCACTCCTCTGGGGATGCCACTGAATTGTAGTCAAGTGAGATTCTGATGATTCTAAGTGGGAGAGCCTAGCCTTTTCTCATGGAACTCCTCTCATTCAATAAGAAGGAAAGGTGGCTCAACCCTGAATAATCTGTAGTTTGGCCCTGGTGATCCTGCCCTGCCTGCAACCGAATGACAGTTGGATGGATCAAGCCCAAACAGAGATGCAACTCAGGAGCTCTTGCCAATGTGAAACTTGCGACATCAGCACAAACGAACATTTAATTCACGGCATAGTGGCTGGAGTAATGGTTCCCAAGAACACTGTCCTGAACCCTTGGCTAAAGGGTGGGATAGACATGTAATCAGTCAGCCCCTTTCAAAACTGTGCCTTGCCTCCTGGAAAAAAACTAAGTTATCATACTGGAAGCATCCATCACTTCTAACTCAAACGGGGACTGAACTGTGTTCAGTTTGGAAACTTTTTCAGCCAATATCTAAGGAGTGACATCATCTCAAAGGAGGGAGGGAGGGAGGCTGCACCGACATGTCCTGATGTGACAGCTAACAGCACAGAGTAATCCCTCAAGCATCACTGCTGCCAGATTGAGCCCTTGCCTGCATGCTCCCAGTCATGAGCCACTGATTTGAGAGAGAGAGAGAGAGAGCTTGGCCCTCCAATTCAATCAAGGAAAAAAGAAACCTTAGACAAGTCTCTCTCTGCCTAACCTACCTCACAGGGTTGTTTTCCATTTTTCCAACTGACTTCATGATTTGCAGACAGATGAAATCCTGCACTCCCTCTCAAGGGTTCATCATATCTCCCTTTATTATTTACTTATTTCTTCTGTGACCATTCTCTCCTCTGGAGAGAGCATCTCAGGAAGTGATCACCAACTTCCAGGGACCAGAAAACATTGCAGAGCTGTGGAGGGACTTGGGACCCGCACCCTTGACACCAGCCAGCCATCAGGGGCTTCTCTGGCCCTCACCTACACTCTCCTAAACACCCCTGGTTGGTTGGCAACCTTCAGTCTCGAAAGACTATGGTATAAGCCTACAGCACCCGGTGTTCCCTGGCGGTCTCCCATCCAAGTACTAACCGGGCCTGACCCTGCTTAGCTTCCGAGATCAGATGAGATCAGGCATGTGCAGGGTAAACACCCCTACCTACTAGTAGAAGTGGGTGAATTCAGTGATAATGAAATAAAAACACGTAACACTGCTTTATCCATTTCTCATTTTTGAAAAAAAAAAAAAACCACCAAAATCTGCCCCCCCCCCAAAAAGCCTGTCTTATTTGGTTTTTATTTCTTACTTTATGGTGGGGAGGAGGTGCATGGATAATGACTGTGGCTGCATCTGCTAACACAATACTACCTATATCACCTCAGCAGCACACTTTTAAAGTGATTATAATTTATAATTATAATAAAAATTGTTACTAAAAACACAAAACACTGCTTTCTGCATGCCTAACTTTTGGAATACAGCCAAATCCACGAAAAAATGAAGCCGTTTTCACCCACCTCTACCTACTAGAAATGTTGCACTGGTTAATTATTAACTAAATTGACAGTTGCGCAGGGAGCCTGGTTGAAAAGCAAGGCTTGTATACATAACAATAAAATGTATCTAAATAGAGAGGCTATACCTGTTGAAGATGCTGTAAGAAGATTTCCTGCCTAAGGCAGGGTGTTGGACTAGATGACCTATCAGGTCCCTTCCAACTCTATGATTCAAGAACTTGCTTCACAGGTTCTGATGTTGCTGCTATCCTATGTTCAATCAATCAATACCAATTATGCCCTGCTCTGTCTCCCAGGAATTCAGGGTGACATTCAAATGCCTTTATTTCATGGTTATAACTTCTAAGGCACAATCAACACACATGGCTGTCCATAAGGGGAAAAAGGAAAAAAACAAAACACACTACTACCTGCCTCCCCAAGGAGCTTACGGTCAAAAATCTGCAACTGGGAAGACAAGACAGGGTGTGGAGGAAGAGATGAGGGTAGCAAGGGCAGACTGCACAAAAATCGTAGAGTCCATTTGAAATAAATGTCCAGAAGCAAAACTATACTCCTAGCTTTTATTCAAGGTGCTGGTTTTAACCTTTAAAGCCCTATACTGCTCTGGGCCAGGCTATCTTAGAGATCGCCTACTTCCGCACAATCCAGAATAAGTCCTCTTAGGTCAGCAGAGAAGGCCTTTTTACAAGTGCCACCGCCTAAGGAGGTACGTGGGGCGGCGGCAAGAAATAGGACCTTCTCAGTAGTGGCACCAACGTTATGGAACGCCCTTCCCCTTGACTTGAGAATGGCTCCCTCTCTTGAGACTTTTCAGAGAGGCCTGAAGACCCTTTTGTTTAAACAAGCCTTCTCAGTTCATGGCCTTTTTAACATCTTTTTTTACATCTTTTAGTATTTTTTACAGGCCTGAGTCCTCTATGATCTGCTGCTTTATGCTCTTTTTATCTGACTTTTTATCTGACTACTGTTTTTATGGTATCTGTTAATGTGTTTTTAATATGTTTTTATTTGTTGTTAAATTATGTTTTAATCTGTTTTTAATATGTTGTAAGCCGCCCTGGATCCCTTTGGGGAGAAGGGCGGGGTATAAATAAAGTTGTTTATTATTATTATTATTATTATTATTATTATTATTATTATTATTATTATTATTATTATTTATCAGGACCAGCTGTCAGGAGAACAAGGGACGAACGTTAAGGGCCAAACAACACATTGTGTAGGAGATCCATACCTGGTCTCCCAACATTTTTGAGGTTTTTAGAGACAAAACTGCAGCCATGAGGGGCTGTCAGATTGATCAGAGCAATGGTGGTGGTGAAGGTGTTTTTCCTGTGCCACTTTCCTGATCAAAATGTGCCAGTTTCCTCCAGCGGAGCAAACAGGAGATTGAGGAGGGGTATGTGAAATGGACAACAGCACAACTTTAGCCCACCACATTCCTCCACACTTCCTCTTCTGCTCCCTCTCCCTTTTTAATCCGGCATATAGGAGTAGGTGAAGCAGTGGAGAGCTTCAATAAGATGTCCCCTGGAGTGCCATATATCCCTTTGGTTTCCTCTGGGATCAGGAAAAAGGACTACCAGGTTAGAAGATGTGGCAGGTAGTTACATCACAAGAGATGGTCAGTGCGCTGTCAAGGAAAAGCACTGAAAATTGCTGATATGTGTACAAAGGGGGGCTCAATTTTGGTCCCATGCGTAATAGCCATTAATAAACCTCCTCCATGCATTTGTCTGAAGCCCTTTTGGGTTTGCTCTTTGTTCACTTCCAATCCTCTTACCTCGGCCGCTCCGTCCAACAAAGCGAAGGTCATTAAACCGGGCCACTTGATTTTTCATCACTGCAGAGGCGTTCCGGAGCTCGGCAGAATAATTTTCATCATTACCGGCCATGACCGTTACCACCGTCCCATCAGGCACATCGCCAAGGGCAACAACCTTAAAATTGTCGGCAACGAGAAAAGATTTCTGTAAGGTATATGGTTACAACAGCACCCACCACCCACTCTTCCTCCGCCTGCTTCCTAGATTTGAAAAGAAAGGGGAATGGAGCAGAAGTGTGGAGGAGAAGAAAGTCCCTGACACTCTAGCCCACCTCTCTCTTCTCCTCTTCCTGTTTGAATCCAGACAGCCAGATTTACTAGAGCTTCCAGATAAGGAATCTGGGCCTAACCCATTGACAAAACAGATACACAAGAGCTCAAGTTACTGGGAAGTTCTGCTGTGCAAGCTACAAGTTGCAATCCTATCCAGGCTTACTAGGGAGTAAGCCCCTCTGAACCCAGTGTGGTTTACTTCCAAAGTAAACATGCATAGAATCATGCCATAAACGGAATTAATAGAATCCCCTTCGAATAGACCTTTTGAAATGGAAAGAGATCAACCTGGGTGGATATACATTAAGGCAGGTGCATCTAAGGTCAGGGAGGTGTTATATCACTATTGGGCTGTTGAGCAACTCACAGGCTTATTGTTACAGTAATTGGTTATCCATAGAGCTTCATCTGCTTAATTTCAGAACCTCAGCGGTATCTTTTGGGATATCTGTGGAAGGGAGATAACCTGGACCACAATCCAGTTATAATTACTCATTTGGGGGAGAGGCCATAGCTGGCATGCTAGAAGATCCCAGGTTCAATCCCTGGCAGCATCCCTGAGGAGGACAGAAAAATAGAGCTAGGGCTAGTCAGCGCTGAGCTCCATGGACCATGGACCAAAGGCAGCTCCCGCCATTCAATTTCTTAAGAACTCCCATTGATTTCACCTGGAGAGTCAACAGGTGTACACACTCTCTCCACTGAAATCAGTGAGACCTGCACTTTGACAGGATGGTACCCTTATAGTTTTAATACATAGATACTGTATGTTTTTATTATATTATTAAAATATAATTATATTATTATAAAGATCACTATATTATATTTATCTTATAAATATGCCCAGATGTCAAGCACTAAGACAACAATTTCTCTCTCCCTTGCTCCATTCCAAAACAGGGCATTCTGAGAAAGAGATAATTCAATTCCTTCTAGCAGGTGATGTAGAGCATACAACCCTCTCAGTCGCACAGTTCCTAAATTTGAGTAATTTGAATCGAGCCAAGCTTTCTGCAGCAAGTAATCACTGAGCACATTACATCTTTGGCAATATCTGCAGAGTAACTGATTGTTTTGCTTTTTTAAATAATACATGTTTGTATGTAAAATGTATTGGACGTTTGTATCTGTGTGTACACGTAGGTGTGCACACATATTTGTGTACTACTTAGGTTTATATTCTCTCTACAGTTTCCGTACAGAGTCTTCACCTACCAAATGTTTATGCCTAGTAAAGGTTGACTTGACTTATAAATATGAATATTTATGTTTATCGATATTATCTAATTTGTATATAGTACAGAAAGAGTACTAGGGTATCTGTGTCCTGGACAATTGTATCCTGGTCAGATGCTTCCCGGTCATTGAAGCCCCTGGACAGTCACGTCTGGTTTTTTGGTTTGTTTTGAAAATTAAAAAGTACATGTAATATACACTTGTTGGGATACAAATGTCTGGGATGCAAAAAGAACCGGATGCAAATGTCCCATACATTTGACTGGGATGCAGCTGTCTGGGATGCAGTGGTCCTCTCATGGAATATATATATAAAAACTGAGTCCTTGCAATTATGACTCAAGGAAGGATACCAGCCAGGCAGAGTTCTGGGTGTTTGCATCGCACCCAGAGAGTGAAGTTGATACGTCAACCTCTCCCACTGAGGTTCCAAAGCGGTCAATTCAATTGTCAGTTTGTTATCTGCCCATTAAGCCTGGGAAGAACGTGCCATTAGGACGTATTTAGGATGCACAGTGCCATAAACATCCACAGCGCTGGGGCCTCCACTTTTTTTTTTTTAATGAACACAAGAAGCAGTCAGTCTCCATTTTGACACCACTAGGTGGTCTCAACCATTGGAAGCAGGGCCAGCTTTAAGTCAATTGGACAATTGCTTCCAATTGGTCCCTGCGCCTAAGGGTGGCGTGCTAGGGTAAACCACTCTAGTCTTGTATGCAATTTTATATTTAAAAACGCTTAGGTCCATTTGGTCCATTAACTAGCATGCACTTTTTAAGTGCACATTTTGGTTGCTTTCCATTCTACCATAGAGATATGAAGTCTATAATACATTTTATATATTTCTCAGAATCCATAGACCTTGGCTGTGAGTCTGGGCCCCACAAAAAAAGCTTCCAATTGAGGCCCCAGCTCCTAAGGCTGGCCCTGATTGGAATGTGAGAAAAGCCAAAATTGGCTGGATTCAACCCAGGCCCAGAGCAAGGGATTTTGTGGTAAGGGGTCTTAAGGGGACAGAGGGGCACTGCACACCAGCTAGTTAATATAGGGCATAGTGCATGTGTTTACATGAATATACATATGCTCTGGGGCTGGGCACCCCATTGTTGTGGGGGAAAGGTGGGGTATAAATGCCTTAAATAAATACACATTCAGTGTTTAAAATTTAACTTTAAAAGATAAACCATGTTTGATACTATCTCAGGGCCTTTGTACTCATTGGCCAGAATGCTGGGAGGCTGCTTCTTTGTAAACCAATGAGTAGAATCCAGCCTCTGTGTGTGTGCTTTTTTTTCTTCTTTATAGCCCCACAAGTAAGGGGGCCAGAGGGTCACTTAAAACATAAAAGGACATGGGACCAGAATATCAATTAATTAAAACATGATTATTCTTTTCAACTATGCCTGTGAATTTGATTCTAAAATAGATGGGCACAGTTACTATTGTAAGGGAAAGAAACGTTCAGGTTGGAATTTCTAACAAGGCACATTTTAACGCCCAAATATCTTTTGCCCAAATATCTTTTGCTCGACTTTGCTTGAGGTTTGGATGGGATTTGAAATGTTTTTAAATTGTTTTTAAATTGGGTGTCTGGGTCCCAAGTTGGGTTGATGTTCCCAGTTGCCTTTTTCCCTGCAAAATTTCAAAGGCTGTAACATTGGGCTTGACCAAAAGAATGGAAAGAAATTCCACCTTTTAACTCTTGACATCACCTAATTCTACAATCCTCAGCAGCCATATTTACTTGGGAGTAAATATGTAAAGCCATATTGGCTTGGGAGTAAAGCCATATTTACTGGGGCCTCTTGCACGCTAAGGTGAGGCTCCATGCAAAACTTAGTGCTGTGCACCCCTTCTAGTTGCACCACTGGGAGTAAGCTTCATTAAACTCCATGGGACTTCAGATTGAAACATGCATTCAATCCATGCATTCATGCATGCAATCCATGCATTCATGTTTGGAATCTGCATTAGAATCAGGGCCTTATCAGCCATACCATCTATTTTATATAAGCATTCCTGAGCATGTGCCATGTGCTGTTTCCTCCCACTAGGCAAAATCCAGGGTCTGCAGCTAGCAGCTGCTCAGGAGACGGTTTCCATGTCTGAAAGGGTCACTTTGGAGTCCCAGAACCTTTTCTTGTGAAAAGCACAGAGCACAGAAGTGCTGAAGCACAGAGGGCAAGGAAATATTTGGCCAGAGTTGATCCTCAGACAATTTTAACCAGGAATGGGGGACAGGCATCCTTCCACAACTGTTTTCAGGGAAAGAAATCCTTGTTGCAAGTTTGCTCTTTAACCCATCTCTGCCCAACGTTGCATAAACGCAACAGGGACCAAATGAGCTAGGCTAGGTAAATGAGTGGGCTAGGCAGAATTAAACAGCTTGGGGAGCAGGAGAGGTCTGGGAGAGATTCGTGGAAAAAGCTCCAATGCAGATATAGGGCCGAAACTTTGATACATTTGTAAGTGGGGTAGAAGCCCACCTGAGTTGGCAAGGGGGGCGCCGGGCTGATCTGAGGGGCAGGAATGCCTCTATCACCGCCCTGTAGAGGAGTGTCTGCAACCAAAGCCATTAATATGGGGAAAGGAGGAGGAGAACCAATGGATCAGTCAGAGCCCAATCCTATGCATGTCTACTCACAAGTAAGACCCATTATAGTCAATGCGGCTTACTCCCAGGTAAGTGGGGATAGGACTGCAAGCCTTAGAGCCCAATCCTATGCATGTTCACTCAGAAGTAAGTCCCATTTTAGTCAATGGGGCTTACTTCCAGGTAAGTGAGGATAGGACTGCAGCCCCGACCACACAGGCTGCCTGACGAAGCTCTCTGAGGGACCCACACTGCACCGCCAGCCTGGGTGGGGCACGATCCTGCCTCTCGGGGAGCACTTCAGGTTCCCTGATTTTGGGAGCCCTAAAAGGGTTCCTCCCAGAAGGGATCGGGCCCCCTTCAAGTGCGAGTCAAGATTCCGACTGTGATTTTGGGACCACCTGGGAGTCTTTGCTTTCCTCGTAGGCTGCAATCGTCAGCCACACTTTCCTGGGAGTAAGCCCCACTGAGCACAATCAGACTTACTTCTGAGTAGACCTGCCTAGGCTTGTGCTCCTCTCAGCAGAGAATCGTTTTTTAGGTTGGACTCTCCAGGCGCTGGGATTGGAACTATGGCACCCCGATGCGCTTTACACGGGAGTAGAGACTTACTCCTGGCTTCACTCAGTGGTCGGACGATTTCCAAGTCAGTGCGCCTACCTGAGAGGGCAGACTTTGCTTCTCCTAAAGGAGGAGGCCAAATTCCTTAGAGCTCCATGCCACATTACCCCCGCCCCCCCCGTGGAGAAATCAGGAGCTGGATCGGTGCTGGGCTGGTTTAAAAATACAACGAGATGGTGTTTTCATTCCCCCCCCCCCAGATTTAAGAATATTTATATTTACACGTGCATATGTATGCATGTTCACACGTGCATTTTATATTCATACGTGCATAGATTTATGCACTCATCTTTTTAAAGGACTGATCTAGGCACTGAATCCTACTCCGTAAGACTATCGGTCAAATCTCTCTCCTATTTAAAATATGAGAATATCTACCTGGGACTATGGTTGTCAACACATCATCTTGGAAGGCATAATGCAACAAGCGTGGGAAAAGCCCCCCTCTGCAATATGCATGCCATCAGGACAACGTTGGCAACACAATAATAATAATAATAATAATAATAATAATAATAGAAAGTCCCATCTATTAAAAGGTGGATTAAGAACTAACAGGATTATTATTATTATTATTATTATTATTATTATTATTATTATTATTATTATTGTGTTGCCTATTATTATTGACTTGCTGTATTGTACTTGTTGCCAAGTATTATTGACTTGCTGCTATTATTAATATTATTATTATATAATTATTATTATTATTATATTATATTATATTATATTATTATTATTATATAATAATAGCAATTCTATAATAATAATAATAATAATAATAATAATAATAATAATAATAATAGCAATTCTATTTGATTCTGTTTGTTCTTAATTCCCTTTTTAATAGACAGAACTTTCTTTTTTCATTATCATCATCATCATCATCACACAATCATGTTGTTTTTGACTGGATTTTGTTTATATCCTTTTATTGAGCCCTTCCTAAGCACAGCGTTTGATGATGATGATGATGATGATGGTTAGAATTGCTTTGGTTTCTGCAGGATCTTGACCTGTTTGTTCTAAATTCCTTTTTTTTAATAGATGGGACTTTCTTTGTATGGGGGGTGGGGTTTATGGGGGGATCCACGTAAGGAAAGGGCGTCGCTTGCCCACAATCTGTTTGATCCGTTTCAGGAGAAATGGGGCTGCTCCTTCAGCGATGGTGAGCCTGGGAATGTGGGTTCCACCTCCGCACCCCTTCCTTTGGCCGGGGAGGGGGACAAGGCGCCCGAAGTGGGGGGGGGGGCTGAGATCCTCTGCGCCACTTTTTTGGGAGTGAGACTCGTTGAGTGGTTTCTGTGTAAACGGGCGTAGGAGGATCAGGCTCCAATCCTAGCCCCACTTTCCTGGGAATGTCCCATTGACTATAAGGGGACTTACTTCTGAGTAGGCATGCAAAGGCTGGGACTCTTAGGCTGCAATCCTAGCCACTATTTCCTGGGAGTAAGCCCCATTGACTCTATGGGACAAACTTCTGAGTAGACATGTCTAGGATTGGGCTGTTAGCGGTTTCTTCTTAATTTTTCCCCAAGTTTTTATTGGGGGGGATTGCGATTTTTTCCCCCCCTTTCTGCCTTTGCTTGCGAGTTCCCTGCCCGCTCCCCGCCCCGCCCCTCCGCGTGGACAGTGAGGCCCCGATCCGGCAGCACTTGCAACGCTCCCCACTGATGCCAACAACAGTATTGGAAGAACCAGTGAACCACTGAAACGACTGGCACCGCTGGCAGGGGCGCAGCCTGAGCCCGTTTACTCAAGAGTAAGCCCCTCGCGGGTCTGCGACTTCGGCCCCGGGCGGCAATCTTTCCTATCCACACTTTCCTGGGAGTAAGCTCCATTGACTCTAATGGGACTTACTTCTGAGTAGTCACGCATAGGATTGGGCTCTTAGCCAGGTCTTGGAGCCCTCGGATCCCGAGGAAACCGGCAGAAAATCGTTTGCCTTTGCCAGGACAACCGTAAGCCCCCTCCCCCACACCACTTCTCCCGCCGCAGGGGATTTTGAAACGCTGGGATTGAGGCTGGGTGGTGGAGTTCGACTGTAAGCTCCGCGGGGCAGGGACTGCAAAGGTTGTGGTCTCTTTGCAGGAGGCCGATGGCGCCCCGAGGTTGTCATTATTGATTAGTACCCGTTTTTATACATACTGCTATTTTAAATTATTATTTTTAAATATTTTAATATATAAAATAATTATTATATTTATATTCTAATTTGTAATTGGCGATAATTAACATATTTTATAATAAAATAAATATTAATATAATAAAAATAAATATATAGTACATAATATCATATATAGTGTGATGATGATGATGATGATAATAAAAAATTAGCAAAACCCACTTTATTATCTGGGGCCCGATCAGGATGCACCTTCACCTGAAACTGGTGGGCAGCAGCTGTGACCCTGCACGTGCCTGATCTCGTCTGATCTCGGAAGCTAAGCAGGGTCAGGCCTGGTTAGTACTTGGATGGGAGACTGCCTGGGAATACTGGGTGCTATAGGCTTATACCATAGTCTTTCAAGACTGAAGGTTGCCAACCATGGTGGGCTGTCAAATTTACAAATTTAAACAGCAAATGTTCTGCCCTGGCTGGGTTGTAGCTTATTATTATGGGGTGGGGGGTGGGGGTTTTAGGCTCTGAAAAGCCAGCCGGAATCCAAGGTGCCTTTTGCTGGGAGCTCAGAAGATCGCCCCAGGAGTGACACAGATCGCAATCTAAGAACATCAGAAGAGCCCTGCTGGATCAGGCCCAGGGCCCACCTAGTCCAGCTTCCTGTATCTCACAGTGGCCCACCAGATGCCTGGGGAGGGGCACACAAGATCACAAGAGACCTGCATCCTGGTGCCACTCCCTTGTCAGCTGGACATAAGAAGAGCCCTACTGGGGGATCAGGCCAGAGGCCCACCTAGTCCAGCTTGCTGTAGCTCACAGTGGCCCACCAGATGCCTCGGGGCCCAATCCGATCCAATTTTCCAGCTGTGCTATGGGGTGTGTGCTACATCCTGTGGGGGGGGGGAACCTCCTCAAGGTAAGGGTACATTTGTTCCCTTACCTTGGTGCTGCATTGCAGCTGCACCGGTGCTGGAGAGGATTGGGGCCTCAGGGAGCACACTGGACAACAAGAGATCTGGATCCTGGTGCCCTCCGTCCCTCCCTGCTTCTAAAATCAGGAGGTGGCTCATACCCATCAGGGCTTGTAGCCCGTGGTGAACATTACCTCCATCAATCCCTTTGAAAGGCATCCAGGCCGGACGCCACCCCCGCGTCCTGTGGCAAGGAGTTCCACAGGCCAACTCCAAACTTGGCTCTGAGCTCCACAAAGTCAGAGTCCCCCTGTTTTTTAAACTTTTGGAGAGGGAGGAGATGAAATGGAGTGAAAAGCGCGGTGAGTGGCGGAGTCCAGGCTGGTGAGAAAGAGAAAGGGAAAGCGGGTTGATCAGAGAGCGGGGAGCCACTCGCCCGCCCTGGAGATGCCACCTGGATCTTCCCTCCCGCTGGGCTTCTTCCCTTCCCTTCCTGGTCTTCTCTCCCTCCTTGGTTCCTAAGTTGGCAGCCGACTCCCTTCGCCCTTCAAAGTGTCCCCAGCGCACCTCCAAACTGGAGGAGATCCGCGCAGGAGGAGAGGCTGGGCTGCTGGGGAGCGCAACACGGAGTAGCAAACCCGGAGTAGCTCTGGAGTGGCTGAGATTGGGAGTGGTGCCCCTGGGACACCGCAGACCAGCGCGTCCCCCCCCCCTTTGCGGTCTTCAAGGCTCCCTCTCCACAGAACCGAAGGGGATTCGGCTAAGAGCCGCTTACTCGCGAGTAAGCCTGGCTGATTTCAGCCTCCCCCTTCTCCCCGGCGAGCGCACTCCCACAGCAGCCTCAGGCTGCAGTCCTCGCCACACGTTCCGGAGGGTAAACCCCATAGAACACAATAGGACTTACTCCTGAGTAGACACGCCTAGGCTTGTACCCTCCTGCTGCAATCCTATCCACCCCCTCTGGAGAATAAGCGCCATAGAACATAGCGGGACTTACTCCTGAGTAGACATGCATAGGATTCTACCCTCCTGCTGCAATCCTATCCACGTTTACCTGGAAGTAAGCCCTACTGACTATCAAGGGGCTTCCTTCTGAGTAGACCCGCATAGGCTTCATCCACACAAAAGCGGGGAAGCCGTGATCTTCGCGAGGGTGATTAGCGGTAATTAATCTGGCGCCATCCACGCACCCGTGGAGCGCTTAAACCTTTTAGCATAGGAGAGGAGACAGGTCTTTGCCCCGAGGTGATTACAGTACAAGCTAAATTTAGGCCTTATGGGAAGGAGGGGGGGAGGGAATTCCCGATTCGTATCTTTATTAGGTGCTGAAAGGAGAAGAGAATTCTTGCCACTCTCGCCCTGGGTACCGTGTTCGTGCCAGTTCATCCGTTTGAAAGCCATTTCTGCCCAAAGTATAAGCAACAGGGATCAAATGTGCACCCCTGTGGGCTGGGCAAAAAAAAATGGGTTAAAAAGGGCTTCTGATCTATTTTTGCCACTTTGTATTTTTGCAGTGGAGGGTGGGGCTGAAGCTCTTCCCCGCTTTCCAGAGGTGACATACATTTTAAACGATTGATTCCCCTCCATCATGAGGACTAGCGCCTTTTTTCAAAACTAAATGGAGGCGTTTTGGGGTTGAGACTCAAAGACCCCGCCAGAGGTCCTCCCCACTTCACGCAAAGACCGTTTTAACATGAACGGGGGGGGGGGAAAGCTAGGGAGGGGGGCATCTTGACAGGCTTGAGATCCCCATTAACCCCTTGTGTCTAAGGCTGCTGCCGTCGCATTCACTCGGGGCGTCCCTTTCGTTCAAGGAATGGAACTGACTTCCAAGGAAGCGTGTTTAGGATTTGGATGAACCTGCCCCAGTTTCTGTGGGGTACGGATGCAGCAGGGAAGGGAGGAGAGCTGTTGTTCCGGGGGAGGGGGCTGATTCGCACAGCCCCTCTCCCTTACTGGTGAGAGGGGGTCTGAACGGCCCTAAATGAGAGGGGCGAAAAGCGACACTTCTTGAGCACGTGTAAAACCAAAGACCCGTGCATACAGAGGGGCCCGATTCCGAAGCAACGTTCATCTCTTCCTTGGGTTCCGAGGCCCCCAGCTGTTGCTCGTTTTCTGCGATCCTCTCCACACACACCCCCCCCCCCAATTTAAGATACGCTCAGCCCAATTTCTGGAGCCCCCCAGGGCAAGGGCACCCTGCCACCCTAATAACTTCTCCACGGGGGGTGGGGGAAGAGGGATGGAATGACAGCCCCATCCTACTCAAAAGTAAGTTCCATTGTGTTCATAGGGGCTTACTCCATAGGATTGTAGCCTGACACGGGTTTGGGGAAGGGGTGTTCACACGAGTCTTAATGGAAGGCTTATTTTTCATCCCCCCCCCCTCATAGCCCTCCGTTTGCAACGCCAACGGGGGAGACCCACTTCGATTCGACCCACTTTCCATCTCCCGCGCAGGGCCTGGAGAGTCCCGGTCTTCGCACCCGCTTCTAGGGCTAGGTTGGGTGGGTGGGGGGACTTTGAAAGGGAAGGGGGGGATTGGCATTTTGATTGTACACACGATGGAGATTCAACCAGCCCAAGCCTCTGCGTGTCTACTCAGAAGTAAATCCCATCACAGTCAATGGGACTTACTCCCTTGTAAGTGTCGCTAGGACTGCAGCCTGAAAAGAAGGTGGCGTCTCTTCGTGGTCTTGTAGTCCGCCTGGAGCGGCAGGGAAAGAAAGCAACGGATTCCCCAGGACTGGGGAGAGATTCTGCGCGGGGGGGGGGGGTCTTTCTGCAGAGGAAGGCGAAGATCGGAAATCAGGGGCCACACGCTTCCTCCCGCCCCCCCCCCCCAAGCACCTGCCTGGGAGGCTCCTGGGCATTGACCCGGGGAGGTTGTCCTGGCTAGTGGCGTAGCCAGAGGAGGGGCAAAGCAGGGAGCCTCACCGCAGCGCGCAAGGGGCCCCTCCCCCTCCCCTTTGGAGTTATTTCAGGCTGGGGGGGAAGCAAAACATGCGCACGCGCCTGGGGCCCGATCCTGAGCCTCACCGCAGCGTGCAAGGGGACCTTCCCCCTTCGGAGCCATTCCGGGCGGAGGGGGGAAGCAAAACAGACGCGCAAGCTCCTGGGGCCCGATCCTGAGCACGTACGCTCCTGGGGCCCCGATCGTGAGCCTCACCTCAGCGCATGCGCTTCCGTTGTGCTCCCCCGCCCGGAATGGCTCCGAGGGGGAGGGGAGGGGCCCCTTGCACGCTGCGGTGAGGCTCCCTGCAAGACTTGATGCTTTGCCCCCCCCCCGCCAGCTACTCCACTGGCCCTGGCCAAGCGCTTCCTTGCTGGGGATGGGGGGCCCTGAAAGGAGGCGCAGCCCCCGCGCTCTGGAGCGCCCTCGGGGCGGGGAACTGGCACTCACCTTGAAGGCCACGGGCAGCGTCTTGTTGCACCTCCAGTGGGACGGCAGGACGGAGCAGAGGAAGTTGGGGCTGTCGGTGCGCACCAGCTCGCCGGGGTGATCGGCCAGGACGTCCACCACGGAGCGCGCCTCCGGCCGTCCGCGGGGCCCCGAGGACTGCAGGCCGCCTCCGCTGCTGCTCTCGCCCATCTTGCCGCAGGGGAAGGCCGTGGAGGGGGGAGTGAAGCGCCGGCTGGTGCTGGGGTCTACGGGAATACGCATCACAACAGCGGGTGTCAGGCGGCCGCAGCGGCGGAGAGGCGGCTGCCCGGCGGGGGCCCAGGAGCGCAGGGCGGCGGGCCACGTCGCGGGCACTGAGGCGGGGAGTTCCGCGGGCGCCGGCGCCTCCTGGGCTGGCGGAGGAGCCTCTCCTCTTCCTCGAGGGCGGCGGGGCGGCAGCGGCCACTAGGGGGGCGAGCCCCTTCCCCGGGGGGCTTCCACGGGGGTGCAGGACGGCCAGAGCCCCCCCACAGGCGGCCCCCAAGCCCTGTCCGCCAGCCAGCCACACGTCCGGACCACTGCGGCTGGGGGGAGCCCTTTCCTCCTCCTCCTCCTCCTCCTCGCTTGCACCCTCTCCCTCCTTCTCTCTCCCAGCCCGCGCCTCCGAAGGCTGCCCCGAAGTGTCAGCGGCTGCACACTGGGGTTTTCCACTTTAAAGGGGAGTGGCGCGCCTGTCTGCGAGGGAGCCCGCCCAGCCACCCAGCAGGGAGGGAGAAAGTGAAAGGGGGCGGGGCGAGAGAGGCAGGAAGGGGGAGGGGCTTCTCAGAACCACGCCCCCCGCTCTAGTCCCCACCCGCTTTCTCTCCAAGAACTTGCTTGGGGGGGTGATTCAGACTTTCCCCGTTCTAGAAGGCTGGTCTTGCAGGCGATGCAACAGGATGGATTTCAATGGGACGGTCCATCCCCATTCCACCCCCCTCCAATCTCAGCCCCCTTCTCTTGTCCTGGCCCCACAGCCTGCAAACCGGGGCCAGTTAGGCTGGAGTTTGGGGCACGCTTACTTGGGAGCAAGAGCCCAAGCCTAGGCATTGGTCTACTCGGGCATTCTAGTCTACTCAGAAGCAAGTCCCGTTGGGGCTTACTCCCAGGTGAGTGTGTTGCAGCCTGGCAGCCCAATCCTATGCATGTCTACTCAGAAGTAAGTCCTACTACCATCAATGGTGCTCACTCCCCCAGGTAAGTGTAGGTAGGATTGCAACCTGAGAGCCCAAACCTCTACATGTCTACTCAGAAGTAAGTCCCACTACAGTTAATGGGGCATTCTCCTAGGCAAGTATGGGTAGGACTGCAACCTGGCAGCCCAGTCCTATCCACACTTTCCTGGGAGTGAGCCCCACTGACTTATTTCTGAGTGGACTTGCATAGGATTGGGCTACAAGCCCCCTTGAAGCCAGTGGGCTTTACTTCCGAGTAAGCCTACCCGGAACCCTGCTGCTGCCTCCAGGGACTGTCGCGTGCATGGAAACCCACCGATGGGACGCCCACGAGCACCACTGGTAACCTTGGGCACCTTCGCCTCCACCCCTTGCTCCGGACTCCCCGGAGTCAGCCCTGGGACTTCCACCGGTGGAGATGCGGGCGCTTGGGTGGCCGAAGCCCTCGCAGGCACCGCGCCCCACAAGCCTTGACCAGAAGCGGAGATCCGCGTGGCCGCGCTTCTGCGGGGAGGAGAATGAGCCCACCCCCTCGGGGCAGAGCCACTCCGCTGCCCCGAGCCCGCCAGGCCGACCACAGTAGCCAACCAGATGCTTCCGGGGAGCCCACATCACAGGCGGAGTGAAAGCGGCAGCCCTCGCTCCGCGCAGGGCCTTCAAGGCGGTGGCCCCTGCCTGGGTGACCCTGGTAGACCTCTCCGCCTCGCACCGCCTGCCTGATTCCCCCCTCCGCCCATGACAACCACATCTGGAGACAGCGAAGGCGGGAGGCAAGGACCTAACAGGTTGACACGGCGCATGAAGGGACAGCAGGACGATCTCTGCCCCGAGGAGCATACAGTTCAATCAACCTCCTGATACAGGAAGGGGAGGGAACAGGAGCCAGAGAGCTACCCCCTCGGCGGCCCCCCCTTCCATTCCAGGGACGCAGAGGTAGGCTTGCAAAGCTCTCCACACTTACTTGGGAGTAAGCCCCGTTGACTACCATGGAGCTTACTTCTGAGTAGGCATGCACAGGCTCTTAGTTTCTGCAGGTGGGGATAGGAGGAAAGGCGAAAAATTCAGGGCAAAGGTGGTGGGCCTTGAGGAGGGGCGTCGTGCAGTCGCCCCCCCCCCAATATCTAAATCCAAACCCATTCAAGGGGGGGGGGCTGTTGATGTCCAGCAGAAATGACTCAGGGCAACCAACAAAGCACAAGAAGGCCCCCATCCATCCATCCCCCCCCCCGCTTAGCACGCGGATGCTACTTCCTTGCAAGCCCCTGCGAAGCCAGCCTGGCTCTGAATCCTTTTCCGAATCGAATTCACACCCAAATCACCTGCCCGAAGCTCTTTTCCGATACGAATTGGCAAGAAACGCGGATCAAGGCGATCCCCCCCCCCCCCGGATTTTAGCCATAGCCTAATAAACTCCCCCCTCCCGGATAGTTCGAGGCTAATTAATTTGACCTGCTAAGAGAAGCCGATTCGAATCGAGCCTCGGAACCTTCAAGCCAAACCGATTTGGAGAATCGGGGGCGGGGCGGGGGGCAAGGATGACTTTCTAGGGAAGTTGCTGGAGGCCCCAAAGCTGAACATCCTCGAACCAGACCGAGGGAGCCTCCCGGGGCTGCGTTCTGGGCCTTGGGAGAAGAGGACCCCGTTCACACGGTGACGCTGAATCGGGTTTGGATTCGGATTTCTTGACTTTGCAGCGGGGGAAAAAAGAAAACTGCTCAGCGCAGCTTGCGGGGGTGGAGGGGGGGGGAATGGATACGAGCCTTGGATTAATTTAATGCAATTAATTTATTTTACACATTGTATTAATTTATCGATTTAAACGACACGTGTCTGTCCGCACGTCTGTAAGAAGCCTCAGCCCGAGGGCCACACCAGGTTTGCATCCAGTAAGACAGGGCGATCGGGCCCCGTGGATTCTGGCTGCCCCACTTGGCAGCCCGATTGTCTCCAGGGTCCTGATCCAGGGGACTTTCTCCCCGCGTAAACCCGCAGCCTTGGCACCTACTTGAGGCTGCAATCCTAGCCACACTTTCCTGGGAGTAAGCCCCACTGGCTACAACGGGTTTTTCTTCTGATTAGACATGCCTGGACTGCGGCTCTATCCACACTTTCCTGAGAGTAAAACTCACTGACTACAATGGGTCTTACTCCTGAGTAGTCATGCCTAGGCTGGGGCTTTTAGGCTACAATTCTATCCACGCTTTCCTGGGAGGGAGCCCCATTGACTATAATGGGACTTGCTTCTGAGTAGACATGCATAGGAGTGGACTCTAGGGCAGGGAGGCTCTGCCTCACCTGCCTGCCTCCCCCCACCGCAGCCCCTGGTCCGAGTAAGCGCGTTAAAGGGCCGCAGACGTTCCGCCCCGTCGGGCCCGGAGAGGCGTTCAGACGGAGCGACCCCCGGCCGCCTTTCCAGGCGTGACTCCGAAACGAAGCCCTCCTCCGAAATCCCGCTGCAGGCCAGGGGCTCGCTTAGCCCCAGACCGGTCAACACCAGGGCGTTTACTCGTGAGTTTACCCATTGACCAGCGGGGGGGGGGGGAGAATATGCCCCGTGGAAGCATATAGGACTGCAGCTGCAATCCAAGCCACGATTCCTCAAGGGTGAGTCTCACTGACTAGAATGGGATTTACTTCTGAGTAGACATGCGGGCGACGCCCTTTGCATTGAAGCCATTGCCGGGTGGAGGAGGACTGGGGCAGTCTCCAGTCCTCAGCTGTCTCCAAACCACCTTTTTGGCTCTATTATTATTATTTTATTATTATTATTATTATTATTATTATTATTATTATTATTATTATTATTGAGAGATTTCCGCACAGTCAGACAGGTGTCCTTGCCTGGCTTGTTTTATCCGGACATGGAGTCCTTCTCCAGGACCTGGTTTTGGTCCTGTTCTGCTGTTATAAATATCACCGCAAGATGCTGTTCCTTCCCAGTAAAGCTGCTTTGGGTAGCTGGTGGGTGGCAGTTTCTCCCACCCGATGCTGTTCAGGTGCTCTTCAAGGTGTTCTGGAATAGCACTGAGGGCACCCAGCGCCATTGGGATCACTTGGGGCACAATCCTAACCAGGTCTACTCAGAAGTATGTCCCATTTTGTTCAACGGGGCTTACCCTCAAGAAAGCGTGGTTAGGACTGCAGCCTCGAGCTTCTTCTGCCACAGCCTTTCAATTTCTACTTGTAAATCTTTGTATTGTGCTTTCCCCAATATTATTATTTATTTATTTATTAAACATTCCCTGCAATGGGGGGGAAGGCTGCAAGATGTGTCCCTGCAGGAGTCCCTGCTCTGGGCTGTTCTCCCCACAGTCAACAGTCTCACAAAACATCAATAATCAATAATAATAGTTGGGCGGGGCCTGACTAGTAATTACTAAGTCCAGCTAAAGAATGGGCAGCTGCAAAATGCAAGAAAATATTATTATTGTATATGATTATATATATAATATCATACAATGTTATATAATAAATTATTTTAATAATAGTTTAATAATTATTATAGTATTCTACATTCTATTATATTGCATTATGTTATATATTATATAAAATAAACCAGTCGATACACATCCCTGACTGTGCGAAAATCTCATACTAACAGGCGTAGAATTAGATGATTTTTCATTTTAAAATCCTGCCTCTTTCGACCTCGGGAGCCCGGAGAGAACAAGCGAAGCGGTCGGGCTCTCCGGACTGCTGACTTCGATTCCAATTCGGTTTGGTCGTTTCGTTCTCCCCGCGAGAGAACTGCAGGCACACCGGGTCTTATTCATTGAAAATGACCCCCTGGTGTATTTTTTTTTGGGGGGGGTGGGGGTTTTATTTTATTTTTATTTTTGAGCGGAAAGGACCCGGAGCTGCTAGCAGCCGTGTGGACACGATCCAGCCTGAAGTCGATTCACTGATTCCCGAATCATTCTACGGACTCAACTGGAAAGAGATCGCTTGATTCTTTCCCCACTGAAATGGGGGGGGGGCGACGACTCGAACGCGGCAAGCCGTGGGAGTGAAGTCCCTCTGAAATCCATGGGGCTTACTCTCGAGTAAGAGTGCGTTCGCTCGGGCTGCAGCCCTAAGACTTGAGGCTGCAATCTTATGTGCCCTTCCCTGAGAGTAAGCCTCATTGACTGTAATGTGACTTACTTCTGAGTAGACATGGTTAGGATTTGGGCTGTCAGACTTCATGGGGAGGAAGCCCAAGTTGAAGCCCACTAGACTCTCCAGGGCAAGAGTCGAGCCCACCAGGACTTCGGAGTAAAGAAGCTAAGGCTTTGGTAAACGGCTCCCCCCCCCCAGCTTCACTCGGTAGGAAGACCCACTGGATCGTGGGTCTTCCCCCCAAAGTGCTTACAGTGGATCCCATCCAAAGGTCGGAAAAGGGGCCCCGATCCGAAGTATATTTCCTCTGGGGTTAGTCCAGGCAGCCGACTTCAACGGAATTGAACCTAGAAAAGGGTATTGAGGGCTGCAGACAGGTGGACCCATCCCGGGTTCGGCTCCTCGGAAGTAAGCCCGGATGGATGGCAGTGGGGGTGACTCAAGAGTAAATGCGCCCACTGGGCACGCTGCCCAAGACTGCGTAATTGCCGCACGCGCTTCAGAAACGAATCCCCACCGAAGTTGGAGGGTTTACTTCCGAGTAAGCATACAGGGGATTGAAACGCGCACTGCGTTGGAAAACGATCCCCGCAGGAGCCCATTAGGGGAAAGGGGTCTTGATGGAGGGGCAGGACACACGACTGGATGGCCTCGGGAGAGCCCAGATGCCCCTTTAGACGAGGGTGCTTTAGGCGAGGGGACGAAAACAGGAGCGCTTTCCTCCGTGCTGGGAGGGCGGCTCGTGCTCCCTCCTATCTACACAACGACCCTGCGAGGTAGACCAGACCTGAGAGAGGAACTAGCCCAATCTCACCCACTAAACCTCGCGGCTGAGGACGGTTTGCCCCGCAGGTTTTGCTGGCGCAGGTCTGGCGCACTAACCACTACACTTTCCTGCCCCTGTCCCGCAGACTAGTAGGTCAGTTTTAAAAAGGAGGCTGTCTCCTGGGTCTCTGCCTGAATCATTGCTCCGGCTTTGCTTCCAGTCGCCTCGCGTGTGTGTGTCTTTCTATTGTGCATGATGAGACCATTCAGTCCATCCCAAGACTCAGTATTCCCTGCAGTGGGGGAGGGGGAGGGCTGCAAGATGTGTCTCTGCAGGAGTCCCTGCTCCCCACAGCCAACAGTCTCATAAAACAGCCATGGTCGTGATTCAAACACTGGACTAACAGTGTCAGGCTGCAATCCTAACCACACTTTCCTGAGAGTAAGCCCCATTGAACAAAATAGGTCTTACTTCTGAGTAGACCTGGTTAGGATTGTGCCCTTAGTTACCCCCAACCAGGTATGTTATTTACATGCATGTCAGTTACATACAGCCTCTACTGCATGCAACCAGGTAAGCATCTCTTAAGACTGGAGAAATTTCAGCCTTGCCTCACTGGGTGCCACTGGGCCAATGTCTCTCCCAGCTTAGCCTACCTCGCAGGGCTGTTGTGAGGATAAGGCCACCCTGAGATCCTTGGAGGAAGGGGGTGAGATTAAAAAAAAAAATTGATATTAATATTAAAGAATAAGCAAATGTTATTTGTGCCTGCAAAAACTCATGCACAGGGGGGGGGGGTTTCTAAAAGGCAACCTTTAGGGGTGTAAAATTGAAATGCCCCGTTTTAGTTGCGGGGGCGGGGGCGGGGCCATTTAATCTGTTCCTATTCTTGCTAACTGGGTCAAGACGCCACTCTGGACGGCGGTGAATAAATGGTCCAGAAGGAGAGGTTGTGTCCTCCTTTCGCCACTAGTTGGCACTTTAACCACGTCCTTCCAGCCTTGCCTGTCTCGAGCTGCCAGTCGCAAGAACCCCTCAGGTACTCAGCACAGAACCTGCCCTGCCAAGAGAGGTTCTCAGAACCCACAGCCAGTTTACCTCCCACCAAGCGGGCAGGGGAAAAAAGCAGGAACCTGGCAGCAGCCCCCGCAGTTTCCTCTCCCCCTGATGCTTCTTGGACTGGAGTTTCCCAAGTTACAAACCAGATCTTGTCTTCTGAGATCAGAGTTTGTGCAGAGGTGGCTGAGCTGGACAGCAGGAAGTCCCCCCTGGGTCAAACCTGGTGCTGTGAACTCATTAGGTGGCCTTGGCCCTCCTAGCTGCACTCAGGGGTAAAAAAAAAGAAGAAAAAAAAGGAATCCACTCAGCCTCAGGCTGCAATCCTATCCACACTTTCTTATGCCTAGCTATTCAGAAGTAACTCCCATTGTATTCAATGGAGCTTACACCCAGGAAAGTGTGGATAGGATTGCAGCCTGAGGCTGGAATCCTATGCATACTTTTGTAAGGCCCATTGAATACAAAGGGAGTTACCTTTGAGTAGACAGGCATAAGATTGGGTTCTCCTAGAACTGGAGGGTAAGTCAATGGGCTCTTTTTTATTTTTAGTACAGCTAGGATAGTGCCCTTAGCCTCATCTGCTCATTGCAACTAAGGGGGGGGGGAGAGAATTAGGATCAGGACTTAGAGGTGTGAAAGAGCCTTTTCCACATGCCATTCCCCTGATTGACAACACCCCCCACCTAGTGGTGTAGCTAGAGGGGGTGCACAGCACTAAGTTTTGCAGGGAGCCTCACCATGGCCTGCAAGCAGCGCCCTTTAGAGCCATTCCAGGCAGTGGGAGCAAAACAAAGCATTCACCTGGAAGGAATCTGAAGGGAAGGGGCCGATTACACACCCTGGTGAGGCTCCCTGCAAAACTTAATGCTTTGTAGCTGTGCCACTGCACCCACGTGGCTGCTATCTGCCCCACAGGACAAGCCTATGGGTCTCATCCGTTTGGAATGGAGGCATAGCTCTGTTGCTTGCTTGTTTTGCATACAAAAAACCCCAGTTTCAGCCCTGGAAACATCTCCAGGTGGGGACCAGGGAGGGGAGGACCATCTGAAACCCTAGCCAGATGCTACCACCCTGTGCAGACAAAACTGTGCTGGATGAAGAGACTCAGCAGGAGACAGCAACTTATAAACTAGGAAGGTGACTATGCCTTGGACCTTGCAGGTCAAACAGAACTTTAAGGGGTGATTTTAATTGGTGAAACAGCATGGGAGGGAGAATAAACCCTCCCCCCATCCAACCCCCCTTCTCCGGTGTAGAACTGTGTTACTCTACTCTGCTATAGGGAAACTTGATCATTTCACTTAATTTCTAGAATTGCTGACAAACAACAGGCCTTGAAATCTTCCCCTTTCCCAAGCTGGTGCAGAGAGGGAGTCTGATGGTGCTACCCTAAGTTTCAGTAGTGCCAGCACAGTGACTGCTGGGCCAGCCTAGGGTGTAGTAAACATGCCGTAAAGCACGCTTGTGGCACCCTGTGAGTAGGCTATGCTAGCAGGAAGGTGGCGCCTTCCCACCAGCGCTGAATCTGCAAGCAGTGCAAGGGCAAGGGAGGGCGGAATGGGGGAAGGGAGGAGTGTAAGGGGGAGGGGAGGGGAGAGAGGGGGCAGATCAGGCCCGGAAGGCAGGGCAGGTTCAACAGTGCTGGTTTACGCCAGATCCTATGCCCCCTAACCTTTTCCCCCAACACAGGGTTTCTTGGACTTGCACCAACTTGTAAGTGCAGGTCTGAGTGGTGCCATTGGGCAGGCTGGAGCTCTACACAGGGTAAGGGAACAAGCGTTCCCTTTTCCTGAGGAGACTGCCAGCCAGTGCTGGACACAGTGTGGGTCATGCAGCCCTGCTGTGCCAGCACTGGATAGGATTGGACTGCCCACTCATGGCCCATGACTAGCCAAGGCACTTTACTCCCTGAAGCAGAGTATCAAATGGCAACCCCTCTCCTTCCCCCATGCCCTAATAAATCACACCCCCCAGATTTTCTTTGAAATCTCTCCCTCCCCCTTCCTTCAGGAAGAGGAAAGGAGTGCGATGCCATTTTCCTTCTGGCAGTAGCCCATGGAGAGAGGTGGGTGGGCTGCTATGCTGTCCCTGTGAACTGGCCCCATATCTGTTGCCGGAAGCAGCCCACTTCACCCGGTGTCGTGGTAGGGCCGGCCTTGGCTCAGCTACCGTAATATTTGTTTCCTCTACCCTCATAATTCATCCTTTACACTGCCCAGTTGAGGAAGAGATTCATCAGATTTCCGCACAAAGGTTGCCAAAGGAAGATGTCCAAGAATCTGGTTTGTTTACGGAAAGGGTGCTTCAGTTCTAAACAGGCAAATTTGACAGCAAGCCCCAGTGGTCTCAGCAGGCTCTGCTTCCAAAGGAATTAGGACCAAGATTAAAGAAAACCACCCAAAAGACGGAAGGGAGGAAGAGTTTGTCATTCCCTAAGGAGATCTGTTCACTACTTGAGCGCATTGCCATTGAATCCCTGGGAAAATGTCCATCAAATTCAGTTTGTTTCCCAGCAAATAAAGCTCAGTTCAGCTGGCAAGAGGCTGTGATCTGCCCCATCGTTTTATTTAAGGAGTAGGAATTCCTTACTGAATTCATTAAGGAAATGAATATATCCTCTTCGTTGGCCCTGGGAAATATGTTTGATTTACTTCCTCCACTGTCAGCTGTTGCCAGATCACTCCCGGATAGCAACAAGTCAATCCTAATTCATGTCACTCTCTTTTTTTCCCCACTCCAAGGCTAACAGCAGTTGCAGGGTGGGGGTGATACTCCGTCAAGGAACTGGCAAAGGGAGAAGGGTTAACTTCCAGAATTAACTGAACAGGCCTGAAAAAGAAGAGGCAGGCAGAGTGCGAGTGTGGGGGAGAGGCTCTAGACCAGGGGTGGCCAAAATGCAGCTCGCGAGACGCATGTAGCTCTTTGACATATAATGTGCAGCTCTCAGAAATGTGGTGGCTGAGCTCCTTTTTGCATCACAATTAATATAAAAGGTAAATAAGAAAAATTCAAGCTTTATAATTATTTACCGGGTGTAGGGGAAAATGCTGAAGAGACACCCTCCTCCCCTGAGAAGTTAGGGTGTGGTGCTAGCAGTGGCCCCTTGCACAAGATCCAGGAAACCTAGGGTTAACCCCAGGGCTCTAATTAGCAGTGGATGTGCTGCACAGCTGCTGCCACTAGAGGCAGTCAGGTCATTACAGGATATAAGCAGCCCTGAAGGAAGGAGAGGTGTGGGTGGGTTAACTAACCTACCTAGCTGATGGAGTGGCTGATGAACTGGTAGACTGATGGATGGACAGACTGGCACTCATGGACTAGCTAACTGACTAACGAACTGGTGAATGAACTAACTGACTGCCTGTCAAACTAGCTGAATGGAGACTGCTGAGTAGTAGAGAGCTAAGGGGGTGATGCTGTACCTGGAAGAGCTGAGGCTTTTAGGACTGGGAGCCCCACAGGCAAGCTACGTACTGGTTACCTTTCCATTGGTGCTGGGGTTGAGTGGTAGTTTTGTATGCTGCTAGAACTAGCCATGTTTGAGCCAGGGGGAACTAATTAGTGGAGGGAACCCTCGTCCCACAGCTCAGGTGAGAGGTCGAACAGCCGTCCTCATGCTAAGAGCAGTAGCATTGGGCCAGCACAGGCTCCAGCAAGTCTCTGGAGGGCCAGAGGCTCATTGGAGGCTGGGGGCTCCCTGCGGGCCAGATTGGGACCCCCTGAGGGCCGCAAGTGGCCCAGGGGCTGGGATTTGGGCACCCCTGTTCTACGTACATGATAAAATTTACTGCTGTTTGAGGACTCTGATGTGAAGCTACCTCCTATTTGGTTCAGTGAAGGCATAACTAGGGTAAAACCCTGCAGTGACAAGTGATGTGGGGATACAACAAGTGCAACCTTCCATTTCCTAGTGGCATTCTAGCCTTCTCTGCTACTCTGCCACCTGCTTCCAGGTTTGGGAAAGGAGAAGGGGGTGAAGTGGAAGTGATGAGTTTTGTATTGGGTATGAACCAAACAAGGTTAAGTATTTTTTTTTTTATCCCCATTGATTTCAGTGGGAGAGTTCTCCTACTAAAATCAAGGGGACTTAACGGTGCTTAAGCTCTGGGCTTGATTGTGCCCATTGTGGGTTAACTTTCTTTGCGAGCTCTCACCTGAAGGCTTGGTTTCTGGCCTATAAAGTTGCAGGATATCTCCCCCTCCCCCCCCCAAAAGAACATAAATAACATGTCTCCATTTAGGTTAATACAACCCAGTAAGGTTTGCCAGCAATACACCCAGACATTGAACCTGGAAGGCAGTTGTGCAGTCATTGTCAGCCACAAGCATTGTAATTTATAACCTCTCCCTGTCTGCAGATAGACTGGTTCGGATTGGAATGCTAGCCCTTAAATACACACACCATGTCCCTTGATTGGGGCCAGCCCGAGGCCTGAAGTAGTACACAAACCCTTTGATATTCACCACTGGTCCTTCTTCTCCCAGTCCCTGGGTTTGAAAAGGAACAGGGGAATCTATGGGATAGAAGAAGGTGTATGGAGGAAAGGAGAGTGGTGGGATAGAACATCGGGCTCTCTAGCCCCCCATTCTTCTCTCCACCACACATCTCTTCTGCTCCTCTTCCTTTTTCAATCCAGGAATCAAGAGGAGGAGAGGGAGAGGTGGAGACAAGCATCCCTGACAAGTCAATCACTCTCTTAAGGCTAGTCTCTGAATCTAGTTCATGGTTGGGCTGGCCCTGAGCTGGCTATAGGAAATGCTGTCCATTTCAGCAGAATTTAAACCTATTGAAATCCATTTAGGATTGAAACAGGCAATTAAGATTCCCAAACTGAGCAACACTTTGCAATCTATCCCTGGACTTCCCTAGATTCTAAACAGAGTTTGTAATTGGCAGGTCTCCGCGCTCCCGTAACTCTAGGGCAATTTCCGAAACTGTTGTAAGGCAGCAAACATGTTCCAAGATGTGGATAGATTAGGCTGTTGATTATGATAAATAAGCGCTGCTAGGAAATAAATCCATGAGGTCTATTCTTTTCCAACCTGAACACACAAAGGAAATGTATTTTCTTTCCTTACTAAAATGCTTCTCTGCTCTTTACTGAATTTCATTTTTTTTTTTTATAGAAAGGCTATTCGATATTTTGATATTTATACCCCACCAGGTTGAGTAATTGGGCCAAATTGGGCCCCATGCCTGGAGAGAGCCTGCACTGGAATGGCGAGTAGAGCGCCCGTAGATGCAGCTGGCCCCTTGCTCCGTAGTTGATGCTCCTGAACCTTCAGAAGCATCCTAAGGAGAGTGTGGTGAGCATTGACAAGCATTGAGAGCATTGACGCTGGTTGGCCCTCCCTCCTACCCATCGCTGGGTCCAATTGGCTTGAAATCCCCCCTAAGAAGAATTTGTCAATGCTGCTGCTGCTGCTGCGTGTCTCACTGTCCATAGGGGGACCACGGGGGTGTGACCCCCCCACAAAAGTGTTTTGCATTGGACCCTGTAGTTCCTAAGGCTGGCCCCGATTACCAGAGAAATTTAACTCATTTTTTCCTCTTATTGTTGATGATTGTTTGATCTCTTTAACATCTGCATTACAAATATAAACCCATTTAAATGCCATGAAATTCTAGTTCAAAACAATGCAGCTAATTCTCTATTAGAATTTACAGGTCCATGGACATCTTTCTTATGTGAGGGAAGCTGGGGGGGGGGATGAAATTATTGACAAGGTTCAAGGAATATTGATATATTCTTGGATACATTCAAGATTTTAAGTTGAGGGGGAAAAGCCAGGAACTTTAAGGACATTTGTTGCGATGACCTTTTTAGATGTATAGTATCGCTGTTAAGGAAATTTCATTCATAAAAGTTTGAAACACAGTAAGCATGTTGAGAGATGACTGCTACTTTGCCCTTAGCACGGCCTCCAGACTACCCCAGGGCATGGTACTACATGGAATACCCCTGGCTTCCCCACTCACCCCATAGGATGGGGTCGTGGTTGAGGAGTTGGCCCAAGACCTGGAAAATCCAGGTTCAAATTCTTGCTCAGCCATGAAGCTTCCTGGGTGACTTCAGGCCAGTCAATTTTTTCTCAGCCACAGGGTTGTTGTGAGGACAAAAAGGAAGGGAGGAACTCTGCACTCTGCTCTGAGCTCAGGCACGTTTTGCATCACTGTCCAGCCAGAGCAATACTGCCACACTTCCCCCTTTTCCCCCCACCCCCAAATGCACAGGCCTATATTTCTTCTTTTGCTTTTTCACAGAGAATGAATCCCAGGCCAAACTGATAAGTCAATAGTAAAACTTCATTTGAGGCAGAAGCAATAGGTGGGATATTTTAAATTGCTGACAAAAGCAAATTCTTACACAAATGTCTCAGCTTGCAGCTCAGCTTGTTGTTGTTCAGGCAGCATTTCACCTTCTGTTACACATTTATTCCTCATGGCGCATGGGCCACATTGCGCATGCACACTGCGCGTTGCGCATGGGCCTCATGGCGCATGCACACTGATGAGCATGGGCACCTCCCAGGGCAGATGTCACCCCCCCTTGCTGTGCAACACCACCACCTGCATGACATGTGACACCCAGAAGTGGTTCTGTGGTGACACAATTACGTCATTGCATAATTGTGCATGCCATGGAATTGTTTCCAGGGCACCCATTTCTGACCGTTCAGAGCCTCAGGAGGGAGGGCCCATCGGTCACCAAACACGCCATGGGCCTCCACTTGGCAAGGGCTCAGGTGGTGCGGCTGTCACCCCGCCCAGGGCGCATCACCCAGGGTGAACGGCCCCACTCCCCCCCCACTTCCTATGCTACTGGGCTGCATGTAGATCAGCTACCATGCAGGTTGTGGCAGCACACAGAACTCATGAAGTCAGAACAACATATGGAGTTGCACAAGGCGTAGAGTGGACGGTTCTGAGCTGAACAGATCAATAGTCCAATCCACCGCGCATATGCTGGCCCTGAACATCTTGGAGCCTGTGTGGAAGCCTGCATCATTTGACAGCCAAGTGAATCCTTCCTTTCTCACTTCTTCCAGCCAAAGCCGCGCCCCTTGCGTTGACGGGCTGCCCCTCTCCTGACTTCCTGCGCTCCGTCACAAAGGCCCGACTGTTCTTTGAATATTTATGACTCGTTTTTTATCTCATGCTATGCATACAAAACATACTTGATCCCGTTCCTAAGAGGTTTTTTTTTTCTTCCTTTTTTCCCCTCCAAGTGTAAGTCTTAAAAACATGTGGTTTTTATTGCAGGCAGGAATGAATAACAGCATTCCTCCAATCCCCACATCAAATGCAACAGTAATATCCATCCGCACTGGGGCAAAAGCTGCCTTGTTTCCTATTGCAATCGAATCCTGATATTAATTAAGAAGCACACGGAGAGAGAAAGAGACAGAGAGATATGACGGTCAGAAGGATCTTGTTTAAAAAAAAAAAAAACTGGAATGGAGAGACGAACTTTGGTTTTTGGTGACTGATGGCTGCTACAGGTTGCAAGAAGGGTATTTGTTGCTCTCGAGCAGTGGGTCCCAACCTTTAGGAACCCATGGACCACTGAGGCAAAAATTGGAACTGTCGTAGACCACATGCAACCCCCCTACCCCCAACCCTTGCACACAAAAAATAGGATTAAATTTGGCAGGCCATAGGGGAATGCACTTTGGGACCCTGAAAGAGCTGGCTGCAACTGTGCACGGCCCATTTTCCACCCTCTCTGGTGGTCCGTGGGGGTGGTCCAAGTGAGCGCTCCCCCACGGACTGCCAGAGAGGGTGGAGAATGGACCACCCTCAGCCGTAGCCAACACTTCAGTGCCGGCTGCAGGCAGTCTGTTTTCTGCCCTCTCTGGTGGTTCTTGGGTTCACTTGCTTGGTGAGATGCTAGAAGGTATCGAAGACTATTTTTTCCCTGCGATCTCACGGATCACTTCTCACGGTCTTGTGGACCATGTGTGTTCCGGAGATCATGAGTTGAGAACCACTCAATTGCGATACTGACCCCTGTGCCACCTGGGGCCAGGACCACACAATGCAGCCCCCCTACACTGCCCCACTTGCCCACTGGCCGCACCTGGAGGCCTTCTGAGGTTTTTGCCGAAAACTGAAAGTGACACTTTGAGGCCTGCCATAAGCCGCAGAAGACCTTCTGAGGGCTGGGGAGGTTACCTGCAGCTTCTCTGGCCCTCAAAAAGTCTTGGGAAGGCCTGGTAAAAAATGGGTGATGGGGGAGGGGGTGGTGGTGACGCCCCCTGGGTAGCTCCCCAGGGCATTTGTCGTACCCCCCCAACCTCCCCAAGGTATGCAAGTGGAACCACTGCTCTGAAGTGTTGGTCTCTGCTCATTTTCAGGCTACAGACTGACTAGCAAAATCTGCCCTTCTCTGGTTAGAAAAAAATTGAATTTCACTGCTAAATGTGTTCTTTGTCTTCACTATGCAGGGACACATATGCCTTCAGGGTGCAGGGTAGGACCATCCACGGGACTGACTGAAACATAGGGTGGCCAACCTTCCAAGACTGTCCTGGCATCTCCAGGAACTGGCATTAGTAGTTACAGAAAGCAATCCTGCCTGCCAATCACTTCCACCAGTACTCTTCTGCCGAATGCCTGGATTTGAAAAGCAAGAAGGGAACAGACCAGAAGTATGAAGAAGAGGAGAGTGGAGGGTTAGAGTGGAGGGGATGTTCTAGCCCATCATTCTCCTCTCCTCCACACTTCTGATCCATTCCTATCTTCCTTTTTAAGCCAGGAAGTGAGAGGATGAGGAGGGGCAGGATGGCTATGGGTTTTCTACCAGGGAAGGGTATTTGGTTTGTTACTTAGGATGGAAGGAGCATTTGCTGTGATTGTGGCTGGTTGCCAGCATCGTACTTGGCATCTTGCAAATTACAGTTGGGTGATTCTATACAAATGTTTGTGCAATTTGCCCTGCGTGCCTGCTCTAACACTGGAACTTCTGAAAGATATTTAAGCACAGTTTGTTTCACTGCATTCTGCATGAAATTATGCATCAAATGATATATGACATGATGGTATTATTCAAACATACCAAGATTTAAAAAACTGTGGCCAGTAATGCTGTCATTCCCCCCCCCTCCATGCACGTCACCTGGTGTGGCCCACACCCTTCTAGCAACGCCACTGCCTCCGCTACATCCTATGTGGGAACAGAGGCCCTTGGCAGGAACATTTGTTCCCTTGCCTAGGTAAGATCCAGCACCCGCAATGGGGCTACTTGAGCTTGCACCAGCAAAATAGCTGGCACACATCCGAGTAGCCCCATGGTGGGAAATCAGGCTCAGGAAGGGGGACAGGATACAGTGCAGGTCTCTGCTGCCATTTCTACTCCCCTCCTGGGTCTGATCCACCCTCTTCCCGCCCTTCCCCTGACCTGTTACACTCCACCCCACCTCTGTTCCGTCCTCTCCCACCCCTCTGCCAGCCCATGGAGAGCCAACTTTAAGGAGTCTGTGGAACTCCTTGCCACAGGATGTGGTGATGGCATCTGGCCTGGACGCCTTTAAAAGGGGATTGGACAAGTTTCTGGAGGAAAAATCCATCAAGGATTACAAGCCATGATGTGTATGCGCAACCTCCTGATTTTAGAAATGGGCTATGTCAGAAGGCCAGATGCAAGGGAGGGCACCAGGATGAGGTCTCTTGTTACCTGGTGTGCTCCCTGGGGCATTTGGTGGGCTGCTATGAGATACTGGAAGCTGGACTAGATGGGCCTATGGCCTGATCCAGTGGGGCTGTTCTTATGTTCTTAACTACAATTCCCAGGAAGCCTTGCAGGTCTTCTTGTTACCTGGTGTGCTCCCTGGGGCATTTGGTGGGCCGCTGTGAGATACAGGAAGCTGGACTAGATGGGCCTATGGCCTGAGCCAGTGGGGCTGTTCTTATGTTCTTACTTTCTCTGGCAGGTACAGGTCTTTCTGCTGGTGCTGTGAGCCTCCACATTGCCACAACTTGTCTCATGGTTTGTTTGCAACAGCACACACACTCACACACACACAAACTCAAGATTAAAATGGGCCGCTCACAAGCAGAAGGGTGTGTGTGCCAGGGTTGGGGGTGTCCCATCCCCTGGTCCTGTGTCCAGGCCACATCTCCCATGACCCTTCTTTTGACTTCCACTCATCTGACACCAGCAGAAACCAAGAGTGGGAACGTCCTCTGCCTGTGCGTGTCTCCCCTCACACTGTGCTGCAATCACGCTGCAGAAGAGATCCAGGAATAAAAGCCGAACCACGACATGACCTTAACCGAGGCGTGTGCTCTTGAGAATTTCGGGCCAGAAATTTGCAATGAATTTTTAATCAGAAGCTTCCTCCGGGTCATGCGCTCTGCTTCCTGGGAGCGCCACTGAATGGGTCTCCGGCAAAAACAGCAGCTGAACCAAATTTCCAGCCCTGTTGTTGTGGGTGAAGTCATCCCAGAGAGCACTTGGCGTTCAGTGGGGAAGTTGACCTTCCCGGTGGCTTTTCTGTGGTCGGCAGACCAGGGCTGGTGGTGGGCCTACCGACCCCATGGCTTCCTCTCAATTAACCTTCAGTCAGTGGGGACAGGAGGCTGCCAACAGGGGAAAAGAAACCATCCCACTAAGAGCCGGCCACGCGTCCTTTCCCCTCTGTTCACCCTGAGCCCCAGTAGGATTACGCCTCTCAGGCAAACAGAGAACTTCTGTTCAGGATGAATCATGGATAAATCAGAAAGTACAGGGCAAGGCACTGGAAGGAGAAGCCATGGCTGCCTCATCCCCCAGGCAGGGAGGAATGTCAAGGTACAGCACAGATCTCCAGGTTGCAATCTGGCAATCAACCCTTTAGAGTTCTTTAGGGCAGGGCCTAGGAGAGGGGGGTAAAGGGGGTAATTTGTACCAGGGCCCAGGGTCAAAAAGGGGGCCCAGGAGCCAAAGGAGGGGGCCCAGAAATTTCCTGGGATCTGACATTTTCCTATCTACTCAGATTTGATGCCCGCATGGGGTGCTGGGGATACCACCCCATATACTGGCTACTGGCAAGCCAGATACGCAGGGCCGAGGAACGCATACAAGACACTCCTTAAAACAGTGTCAAATCTGGGAGGAAACTGCCCTGTGTGTGTGTGTGTGTGTGTGTGTGTGTGTGTGTGTGTGTGAGAGAGAGAGAGAGAGAGAGAGAGAGAGAGAGAGAGAGAGAGAGAACACTACTGGCCAAAATTGTGAAAATCTTGGTATTTTCAAACAACAACACCATGCTATATATCAGGGGTCTCCAAACCCTGGCCCAGGGGCCAGATGCAGCCCGTGGCAAGCCTCTGTTCGGCCCGCAGCCAGCCTCTGTTCGGCCCGCGGCCAGCCTCTTGTCCCCTGAAAGCCTCTGGCCCACTTGGTCAAACATGACTGGAACTGTGCTCTGGTTGCGTCTGGAGGGTGTTCTAAGGACCAGAGAGTTTGAAGGAATGAGCCCATCTAAGTTCCATCTCGAATTTATTTATATAAATTTTATATTTAAATTTTTTTTCCAGCCCCCAACACCATGCCAGATATTTGTTGCGGCCCTCTGGCCAAAATGTTTGGAGACCCCTGCTATATATCATTCGATGGGTAATTTAATGCAGAATGCAATGAAACAAACTACACTGAAGTATCTGTACTGTATCAAAACACTGTAGCCAAATAACCAGAAAAAGAAAACGTAACTACCATGACACAAAAAGTGAATTTCCTCAGTCCAAAACTGAACAATGAGACTGATGGTTCTGAGAGCCAATGAGGTGCTATTATGACACAGCAGGGAAGCCAATGAGGAGTTAGTATGAGTCAGCTCTCGTTTCCATGGATCAGAGCTCATATAACACTCTTATTCAGCGGTGTGAGTACCATCGAATTGGCCACTTTTTTTTTTTTGTTGATTACTGATTTGTTGGGTGACTTGTACTGTTATATATTTAAATAAATAAAATGGGGTGACACCAACCCTAGTGATGCCACGACATTTAGGCTGCGTGTATGATATTGTAATTTATTCCGTATCGTCTGGTATGGGAGGAGGTCCACCATGGGGTGACACAATGAGTCCTCACATCGGGTGGCTCAAACCCTAGTGACACCTCTGGGAATGGTCTGCTTCTTGCTCAAGTGAGCAAGAAGCAGATTGCTGCAGCTTGTCTTGGCAGCAGGTTGGAGGGAAGTGGCAGCAGCCAACTGAGGGTGAAAGGCACCCAAAGGCTGCTGCCCCCCCCAGACCTCTTGCAATCTTCTGCTGATACAACCTGCATCCAGTGGCTGCGTGGAAGGGCTGGCAGTGCTCAAGCAAGTCATTCATAAGGGGCTTCTCCACAGACAAGACTCCATTGGTGAGACAGGTGTGATGCTACAGCACTGACCCAGAGCAGTGCATGATGACGAGCCAGAGGTTTAGAGCAGGGGTGCCCAAACCCCGGCCCTGGGGCCACTTGCGGCCCTTAAGGCCTCTCAATGCAGCCCTCAGAGAGCCCCCAGTCTCCAATGAGCCTCTGGCCCTCTGGAGATTTGTTGGACACAGTGTCAGAGAGACGATGTGGCCCTCCTGCCAAAAACTTTGGACACCCCTGGTTTAGAGCAATGCCAGGGGAGAGCTTAGACCAGGAGTGGACGAACTTGCTTGACATCAGAGTCACATGCGATAAACTTCAGATGCTTAAGAGCTGCAGTACTTAAGAAGCATTTAAATTCTTAAATATATTTACTCACCATGAACATTAAACTTGTGTTTTAATCCGGTGGGCTCCCAGTTTATACCCAGTAAGTAATTATAAATCTTGAAAATATTTTATTTGGTTGTTATATTAATTGTGCTGCAAAAAGGGTTATTTCTGAGAGCCGTACAGCAACTGTTACCCTGCACATGCCCGATCTCGTCTGATCTCGGAAGCTAAGCAGGGTCAGGCCTGGTTAGTACTTGGATGGGAGACCACTTGGGAATACCGGGTGCTGTAGGCTTATACCATAGTCTTTCGAGACTGAAGGTTGCCAACCAACACTTGATAGGTCAAAGAACTGCATGTGGCTCATGAGCTGCAGTTTGGCCACCTCTGGCTTAGGCGCTGCAGGTGGGGAGGATAGTATATGATGCAGCCTTCTTCTCTCTCAAGAAGCACCATGCTGCAATGGCAGAGGATTGCCTGGAGATGCTTGGCAAAGTAGGCTTCCTTTCACTTGCTATTGACCATGGGACAATGGACATTGCATGTCCGCTGACAAATATGAGCCAATGGCATGTCTTTGCTCAAATGCTCTTCAACACTGTTAGCGGCGTCACCCACTTATTTTATAGCTATAGGTTTTGATAGAATAGAGATATTTCAACGCGGTTTGCCTCATTGCATTCTGCATGAAATCACACATCGATTGATATATAACAAGATGGTATACTAAAAAAATACCAAGATTTTAAAAATTTTGTCAAGTAGTGGCGTCACCCCCCTGTTCGTGTCACCCGGTGTGGCCCATACCCCGCTCACCCCCCTAGCAATGCCACTGAATACTGTTAAATATGAAGGCCAATCACATGTCCGCTGTCAAAGTTTGTTGCATGTCGGCTGTCTAATATCAACTGCCAAATACCAAGTATCGAAATCAATCATCAAATACAGGTACCAAGCTGTTGGTGAATATTCAGCAGATATTCACCTCTTTGGTCAATGATTATTTGACATCCACATTTGCAGAAGAGAACTTTTGGAAACAAATTTGTCTTGTTTGTAGTCTGCCGCGAGTATAAACTGGCAATCATTAGAATCAAGGAAGTGGGTCCGGAAGCAGACATGTAACCACATGACAAACCGTTCAGATGTGTCAGTAGACACATGGATGCCACATGCTCATCGCAGCACATGTTCTTCACCCCGGGTTATTTGGCTGGTGGAGAATATCAAACACACTACTCGGCGGGAGATATCTGATGGCGGGCTTTCCGACTGCCGGCAGTTGTGAGGCTGTCAACACACACACACTGTGCATGAAGTGACCTGAGTTGGCTAGGAATGTAGAAGGGAATCGCGGATCTCCAGCTTGCTCCACATTCTCCTTGCACGTGTGTTTGCAAATTCTCTGTGTCCCTCCAAAGTGCTTCACAATGGCTTCCCCACAATCACACACGTTACCAATCAAACCATTAAATCGCAGCTCATTAAATCCACCCTGTGGCCTTCTCTCCACAACGCTGGGTGGTTCTTTAGGGACGGGCGACAACCGCTGAGTCCATGCAAGCGCAAATGTTCACTTTATATGGGCAATGTGGAGTAAAAATGGCCAGCTTCAGCACAAGACCTCCTGGCGTATGAGGCAGACTGCCAAATGCTACCCCTCCCTTGCCTGGACATGCTCCAGCCTTGCTCCTTTGGCTCCCCAGACTGGTAAAGGAAGAGGAAGGCAGAGCAGAAGGGGAAGTGTGGGGGAGGGAAAAGCGTTAAACTGGCACAGCAGAGACACAGACGCTAAAGCCCAGCATTTCTCAAACTGTGGGGCAGGTCATGACGCGATTTCTGGTGGGTCCCGCAGAGCCTCCAGTGAAAACACGGGTGATGGAACGATCAGATAACTCATTGCCTCAAGTCCTTAGCTATTCAAAAATCAGATCGCTGCTAACTGCCCTGCAAAGAGCTGAGCTCCTGCAGTTTGCAAGATTGCTGCTAATTGCTCTGCAAGTCAGCTGAGCTTCTGCAGTTTGCAAGCTTGTATGAATATAGAGAGATAAATGTTTGAGCATCTTTCTTTTTTTTTTCCTTTTCCTTGTTCGTCGATGTCAGGTAGTGGAGGCAGGTGAGGGCTGGACCACATAACTAACCCCCTCAAACCTTGAGGCTATTCATTAGGGCTGCCTATTTATGGAAAATGGATCGAGTTGCTTGCAAATAAATAAATAAATTAAATAGCCTGTTTTGAAAGATTTGTAAAGCTAAGTGGATCCTGATACAGTGTCATTTAAAAAAGTGCGTCCCAGTGCTAAAAGGCTTGAGAACCACTGAGCTAGCGCACCAAAAATACAGATACTTTAGCCACACTCTTTTCCTTCATACTTACTCTTCTGCTCCAATCCATGGAGCGGGAGAAGGAGGAGAGGCAGTGGAGCTTAGTGGGCAGGTGGAGAGATGAACTGCCAACTGAGGCAGCTGTCCCAGTGGGTCAACTGGCCTTCTTTCAGGGCAGGACCAAATCACTAGGCACTAAAAGAAGTTCCTTTAATAAGGCGCCTGTGCTTTTTAAAACAGAGGGTTCCTTTTTAAAATGTCATTCAGGCCTCAGAATGTCACACAGAAGCTTCCAAAGGGAGGTTTTTAATCAGAATTTTAGTGTTCTGCTGGATGGACACAACAGGTGATCCATTCTCTGTTGCCCTCAAACCTCCCCCTCCCCACTCCGACCCTCCCCTGAACTACCCATGAACTGCATCCACTGCCACTTCACTTTTTCCAGCATGGCCTGGGTGAGCTGTTCAAATGCATACGGGGCCTCCTACCATCCGCACCGACGGTCTTGCAGCGCATGAAGTGGTGCGCCTTTTGAGACGGTGGATCAGGACTTACAGTGGTGGACTACGAGATCTGATACTGTAAGCCCCGGATTGGACTGGTCTGCCTAAATGCAAATGTTATTTAATAAATATCTTGGTCTTGATGCTTTTTTGATTCAGGGGAATCTGACAGGTACACAGAAAAATATCATGTCTTCTTCTGGTAAGATGCATGCCGTGTATTAACTCTGCACATGTCTTATCAGAAGGAAACACAGTGTGTGCTTGAATACACTGTGCACTTAACTAGCTGTTGGTAACTCTGATGATGAAGAGCAGGAAAACCCTTGGGGGAATTAGCTCTTCAATAACTCCAGCAGTTTATTGGCTCTGCCTGCTGCATTCTTCCAGAATACCAGCCAATCAGGGCTGTCAACCAGGATGACAGCTATGACAACTCTAGTTTTGATGGCTCTCATGTTCAGGGCAAGACCTCTCAGGGCCCAAGGTGAGATATCAAATACTGCCTGGCAGCACACCAGCTCCTCCTCCTAGGGTTTGAAAAGGAAAAAGGGGTGAGTGGAAGAGGAGGTGAGAAGACAAGAGTCATAGGCTACAGTGTCCACACGTCCTGTTCCATGTTATTCCCCTCTTCGTTTTCAAAGCCAGAGAGAAGGAGAAATGGAAGGGATGGGAGGATGGAGATGGGCACCCTCACCAGCCAGACTGAAAGGTCTACCACAGTCAGCTGGCCTTGCCTTCCCAGGTGCTAGGTCCTCGGTTTCAAGGGGGCGTTTCCTGCCCCATAAAACAGGGGGAGCTTGAGCAGCTGTTCCTTTGTTCATCTAGCTGTGCTTTTCCTCCTCCACAGACTCTTGTTTCAAGCTGTTCTCCCAGCCACACCAAAACCACACTTCTGACTGGGTTTGGAAATTGGAAATAAGTAGTCAAGCTGGCATCCAGAATATCATCAAGAACAGCTTCAAACCACAGCTGGCAAGATACCATAGAGGCAGGGGGACACCATAGAGACAGAGGCCCTGCCTCTCCTGGTGTGAAGCTCCCAGTCTCTGAAGCTGCCAGCTCTGTCGTTTCCCAACCTTGGGCAGCCGTGGGGGCAAGGGAAAAGAAATGCAACCAAGTGTTCGGAGGCAGACGGCCAGACGTACCCCAAGTGTGTTGTCACCAGAAGAACCAAACAAATAAAAATTAAAAGGAAGAGAGCCATTATTGGACCTCTTACAGAGAGCAAAGCCTTTTCTGCAGAAATCTGAACTGCAAGCAGCACTTCTATTTTCTGTTTCAGATACTTTCCATTTTTCGAACACAGATCTGTGGCACTCGAGGATTTTTTTCAGCAGATAGTTAGTGGAGGGACATTCTGACCTCACTTGAGGTCCCACTTAAATTTGCATCACTCTCTTCTTGTGCTTTAAAGGGGAGGCTATCGTCTGGTACCTTTGAGCCACCTGCAATGTATTCAGAATGATCACGTGGTACAGCCCTCTGGAGATTACGTTGTTTCAGACTATGACTGGGGGAATTTCACGCTGAAAAACTCCCTGAAATACTGCCCTAGAAAACAAGTATATTCGAGAGAAGGATCTAGCCAGACAACATGGCGGTCTTACTACATAAGAACATAAGAACAGCCCTGCTGGATCAGGCCAAAGGCCCATCTAGTCCAGCTTTCTGCATCTCACAGTGGCCCACCAGATGCCTCTGGGAGCATACAAGTCAACAAGAGACTGTATCCTGTTGCCACTCTCTTGCACCTGGCATTCTCAGTAGCCTAAAACCAGGAGGTTGCACATACATGTCATGGCTTATGGACATACATGATGGACTTTTCCTCTAGAAATCTGTCCAATCCCTTTTTCAAGACATCTAGACCAGATGCCATCATCACATCCTGTGGCAAGGAGTTCCACAGATGGGTATTCTACCAATCTGGGAGTCTCCTGATAGGGGTGCCCCCCCTCAGAGCAGGTCTCTTGGTCTGCAGCTTCTCCTGGACACCCAAATGGCTTCACTGATGAGAGGCACCTTGTAGTAGCTTCAGCTGACTCACCAGTTGCAGCTTTTCCTAGACAGGACTGATCTAGCTACAGTGATCCACACTCGGGTTGCTTCCCCATTGGATGACTGTAATGCAGTCAAAGTGGGGTTGTCCTTCAGTTGCAGCAATCAGGCTTTTAGCTGGGGCTGCTCAGTGGGGTCACATCACACTGATTCTTCTTGACTTGCATTGTCTTCCAATGTGTATTCCGGGGTCCACTCAAGGAGTCACTTATGACTTGTAATGCCCTCAGTAGTTTGGAACCTGGATGCCATTATGTTTTTTAATTGAGCCATTCCTTAATTCTCCAAGTCAGAATCTGTAATGCCCTGTTTGATCACAAACCTTGTGCCAGGGTTTAGTCTGGGCTGAAAGGACAAGGAGGATTTTGGGGGCCCAAATCCTAACCAACTTTCCAGCACTGACATAGCTGTGCCAATGGGGCATGTGCTGCATCCTGCAGTTGGGTGGCAGTCACGGAGACCTCCTCAAGGTAAATAAGCATTTGTTCCCCTATCTCGGAGTTGCATTGCCCTTACCTCAGTGCTCAAAAGTTGGCTAAGATTGCACCCTTAGATATCTAAAATCTATCATACATTTTACATGGATCTCTTCTACAGACCTTGGCTGTGAATTGGGACCCTGCAAAAAACATTTCCAATTGGGCCCCCACAGCTCCTAAGGGCCAGCCCTGAATCCAGCTCCAAGCTGCCTACGTGCACAACTTCTACTTGGCAATCTTGGCCTGCCATTACAGACTATGGGGGACAGTCGCGTGTGCCATTCCCTGGCTGGGGATCAGAGCCTTTTTATGGGTTCCTGGATGTAACACGAACTGGTATAGGTATACGGCCATGCTACACCGCCAGCAGGAGGGTGGGGAGAGAATGACTCCATTGTGTTCCATTTCAGCTTTATGGCAAATTGCATCTCGGTGGTTCCAGCCGCCCTTCAGCCTGGCCATGATTGAAGCACTTGGGTGGCTCCGAGGTGGATGTCGGAGCAGAAGGAGCTGGTAGGCTCCATCCATTTCCTTTGTGCTGGCAGCCTTGGTGATAAAATACCAGCCTTGCTGCCGGGCAGGATTTTCAACAGCTACCTTGCCCTAATAAAAAAGGTGTTTAATTACAGAGTTTGGTGTAATTGGGGAACAAAAGCTGCCAGTAAATGAGAGCCTTACACAGAGAAGCTCAGAGGAAAGGCTCTTGTTGGAGGGTGTGCCCGCCTTTCCTGTTACTCTTGTTGGCCAGCTCCAGCCCTGGCTCCTGCTAATGAGGGAAAAAGGCCTTGGCACTTCAGAAATCCCCCCACTTAAGTGGTTTCTTCCTGACTTTGTGGCACAGAGCTTTGTCCTTAAATCATCCCACTACGTATGTTTTGAGTTTCCCGCAGGGCTTACAACCTGTCCAAGGACTCAGTCAACTTTCTCCCCCCCCCACTTGGTTTCTGGTGCCTGGACATGGCAACAAGTGATACGGAATATGGAGTAGAGACCTTAGGACAAAGGCCTGTGATTTGACAGTGGGATGGGAACCAGGGACACAGCCGGCTCGCCCATCAGGCCAACAGAGGCAGTGGGATGATGGCAGATCCTTCCTCTACCTGCCCATCTCCTTCTTCTCCTGTTCCATGGATTCTAAAAGGAAGGAGAGAGGGGTGGAAGAGGAAGTGCGGTGGAGAGGCAAATAGTGGGGTAGAGTGTCTCCAACAACTAATGGCTGCCAAGTAAGAAGATCTCCGTGTCTCTAGACCAGTGTTTCTCAACTAGTGGTACTCGTACCACTGGTGTTACTTGAGCTGATGTCCAGTGGTACACGCAGGACCCCCAGACCTCCATTGCCCAGCACTGAGATCAGCAATGCAAAGTGACAGGAGGCTCAGCTTGGCAAGCAGAGCTCCAGTGTGTTCTTTTCACACACTCAAAAAAAGCCATCCCGTCTGCCCTGCGCCTCTTTACTGGTGTTTGTCACATTGCAACTGGCCTCCCAATCCGGAAGTTACTGGCGATGACATCATCACCAGTTACTTCCAGTGGTACTTCCAATAGATGGACCATGCAAAATGGTACAGCGGGGGACAAATTTTGGGAAACACTGCTCTAGACCAATGATTTTCAACCTTTTCCAACTCACGGCATACTGACAAAGTGCTGAAATTGTCAAGGCACGCCGTCTGATTTTTAACAATTGACAAGGCACGCCAAGTTGTAGGTGAGAAGCTCACATCCTGCATTGGCCCTTCTAATAAATGACCCTCTCCCAAACTCCCATGACATGCCTGCAGACCATTCACGGCACACTGGTTGAAAATTGCTGCTCTAAACTTTTGTACAATCCTATGCTTGTCTACTCAGAAGTAAGTACCACTGTGTTCAGTGGGGCTTACTCCCAGGAAAGTGTGTATAGGATTGCAGCCTAAGGCCCAATCCTATCCAATTTTCCAGCCCCGGTGCAACTACAATGCAGCCCCATGGTAAGGGAACAAATGTTCCCATACCTTATGGAGGCCTCTGTGACTACTGCCCCACTACAAGATGCAGTGCATGCCCCATTAGCACAGTTGCACCAGCACTGGAAAATTGGATAGGATTGGGCCCTTAGTAGCTAAAGATATTTTTCTCAGTGGGCAAGCATGGCTAGAATTGTTTTGGAAATGGCTACCCTTCAGCAACAAGAGAGCTGCACCAACTGGGTGCCTTAAAAAGTGTGTGTGTGGGGGGGAGTTTGGGTACCAATGTTTCCAAACAAAAAATAAAATGAAAATGAACAAAAATGAATGGAAAAATGCTATAAATAACTTCTTTTAGTTTATGGCATGCTGCAGATGGGCCCTTCTCAGCTCTTTACTCTTCAAAAGAGAATGAGTGTTCTTTTTTCCCCTTTCTGTTCTCTGCCATGTATTGGCAACCTTCAGTCTCGAAAGACTATGGTATCGCGCTCTGAAAGGTGGTTCTGGCACAGCGTCTAGTGTGACTGAAAAGGCCAATCTGGGAGTGACAATCCCTTCCACACCGGGAGCAAGTGCAGTCTGTCCCTGGTCTGTCTCCCTGGCTATGGGCCTTCCTTCTTTGCCTCTTAGACTGTTGGCCAAGTGTCTCTTCAAACTGGGAAAGGCCATGCTGCACAGCCTGCCTCCAAGCGGGCCGCTCAGAGGCCAGGGTTTCCCATCTGTTGAGGTCCACTCCTAAGGACTGTTCTCTACCAGTAACTGACAAAACCCACATTCCTTTGAAGGAAAGCACCCCCCCCTCCATGAATGAGTTACTCTTGAGTAGACAGACACTGCAGCTGGAGCTCCAGCTCTCTCAGAAAGGCTGCGCTCAATGTCAGACAGGTGACTATGGGTTTTCAGAAGACAACTGAACTTAGATAGATAGATAGATAGATAGATAGATAGATAGATAGATAGATAGATAGATAGATAGATAGATAGATAGATGTCCTTAGACAGACAGACAGACAGACAGACCTTGGCTGTGAACCTGGGTCCCAGCAAAAAACGTTTCCAATTAGGGCATCCATCCATCCATCCATCCATCCATCCATCCATCCATCCATCTATCTATCTATCTATCTATCTATCTATCTATCTATCTATCTATCTATCTATCTATCTATCTATCTATCTATCCCCTGCCTTTCTCAAAACAGAGCAAATGCCCAATTACAATTACAAACTAAAATATACCTCCATTGGCTCTGTTTTGCTCTCTTGGCCTGGAATGGCTCCAAAGGGGAGGGGGAGGGCCCACTTGCACGCCACGGCGAGGCTCCCCACAAAACCTAGTGCTTTGCGCCCTCTCTAGTTACTCCACTGGCTACGGCTAGGTCACGTACAGAGATGCCGTCTAGCAGGAGATTTCACAAGCCCACGTGGGTGTAGCATTACATCAAAAAAGAGAAACAAGAGCTCTCTTCCCCCCCCCCCCACCACCACTCTATGCTGGCACTTTTTTCCCAGGCGTCATGCATAGGGTTCTGTTCTCACATGAGGCTCTGATTTGCAGAGAAGCCCCACTCAGAAGGAAGCCTGACCTGCGATACGCGGGGTCCATTCCGAGAACCGTCAAGCCGTTCCCATGGACTGGGGAAACCACTTCCTCTGTCTGTCAGCAGAGCTACCTCATTTGGAAAGTGGCTGATGTGCAGGGGCAAGGCAGACACTGGGTTGGAGGAGAGATGAGTGGGAAAGATAGACATGAAAACAGGTGTAAGAAAAAACAACCAAAAAGTCAAACTTCCCGGAGAAAATCATCTTGAAAACCTTCACACCAGCGAAGGAGGGAGTCATGAACGCATGCAAAAGAGGTCAGGGGTCAGAAGGAATCTCCATGTATTTACAGTCTGAGAAGTCTTGACTCAAAACTGAATTTAATTCTTACTCATAGAAGGCTTCCTTTGTTCCAGCCCCTCTCCATCTTCCACTCTGGGGTGACATGAATTCTTCTGCCACTGTGGGGTCAAAGGGTGGGGCTGGGAGGAGCTGAGTACCAGGCTACAAAGTGAGCGAGGGTGCCCCTACAGAGCTGCAAAATAGGGACCAAAAGTCCAGGAGTACATACTGTCCGTTATCAAAAAAGCATTGAAGTAGGGCTGCAGTGCTGAATGATTTAAATCAGGCACAGGCAGACTTCAGGCTTTGTCGGTATTTACTTTTGTTGTCAACTTTTCAGCTATTTTCGACCAGTGTGCTGGGGCGCACTGATGTGCTGCGACAGATTCACAGGTGTGCCACAGGAGTCTGGAGCACAGTGGTCGAAAATAGCTGAAAAACTCTCCCGGGTTCTGTGGCTCGGTTTCTAGGGCAACTGTCTGTAGTAATGAATTGTGACTACAATTGCTTGCTTACTGTATTGTTACTACGGAGTCTGCAGAGGAAGAGGGGCAGATAATTTGTTACTACTGACAGCTGCCCTAGAAAGAGAGCCGCAGAACTCAGAAGAGTCTCCTGGAATCTGGAAGTGACCTCACTAGAGGCAAAGACCATAGAAAATCGCTGCCGTAGTCCACCAACTGGAACTGGGAATGAAAGGGTGGTTGGGGGGGGCAGAGCCAGGTGTAAAGGAGGGCTCAGGGTTTGGACCAATGATTTGCAGCATTGAATGCTGCACAGGACTGTGGTGCAAAGCGGCAGGTGTTGGTTTTTCCCCCTCTGCTTTTTATGTGCTAAAAATCACCCCCTATTCATTGGCTATTTGCCCCAAAGTAGCTATTTTGAGTAAACAGCAACTGGACGCATGGGCAATTTGGGGGGATGGGGGACTGTTAAACCCTCCCTTGCCACATGCTCGGTTCCAATGCAGATTGGACCACTACCCCAGCTGCTATGGGAGCTTTTCCCAGGGAAAGGGCATCAACAGGGGCCTTAATTTAGATTAGAATGGTTGGTGCTTAGCCATCCTGGCTAGTAGCCATTGATAGACCTGTCCTCATGCAAAACTTTGGCCAATTCCTAGGGGAGCAAAATGATTATGGGGCTGGCGCACCTTGTGGGGAAAGGCTGGAGTGTTTGGGGCTCTTCAGTCTAGAAAAAAGGCGCCTGAGAGGGGACGTGATGGAGACATACACAGTCATGCAGGGGCTGGGTAGAGTGGATAGATGAATTTATTTTCCCTCTCACATAACACCAGAACCAAGAAACATCCACTACAGTTGCGTGTCCAGAAAATTAGAACAGACAAAAGAAAATATTTCTTCACCCAGTGTGTAATTAATCTGTGGAACTCCTTGCCACAGGATGTGGTGGTGGTGTCTGTCGTAGATGCCTTTAAAAGGGGATTGGACAGATTTCTAGAAGAAAAGTCCATCACAGGTTAGAAGCCATGATGGGTACGTGCAACCTCCTGTCTAGAAGTAGGCTACCTCAGAATGCCAGATGCAAGGAAGTTGCAACAGAATACAGGTCTCTTGTCGTCTTCTGTGTTCCCTTGTAGGTCACTGTGAGATTCAGGAAGCTGGACTAGATGAGCCTTTGACCTGATCCAGCGTGGCTCTTCTTAGGTTCTCATGTAAGCTAATAACCATCACCACATCTTGTGGCAATGAATTCCACAGGCCAACTATGCACTGCGCAAAGAGGTCATAAATTATGAAAAAAAAAAATAACTAAAGCAAACTATCAGCCTAATTCTGAATAACAGTTACAACCAGGGAACAGGGTTTCTCCACTGTTGTGAATGGCCACATCGTGGCAAGTGCAGTGTGCCACTGGTAGCAATTTTGGAGACACCTTAACAAATGGAAGTGCTGTTGGCAGCCCGCTGCTGCTACCAGCTACCTGTAGGAGTGCAGGTAAGCTGGAGAGGGGGAGCAGGTGATGGCAGGGATGGGGCAGGTCAGGGAAGGAACGCGGGAGTGTCTGGGTGGAGAAGGAGCCGGCAGGAGGTGGAATGGGGGAGGGAGGGTTGGATCCCGGCATGCACCAGGATCCTATCCCCATTCTTTCTCCTCTGGTGCATGCCAGTGCTGCCAGGATCCAACCCTCTCTCCCCCGTTCCTTCCCCTCCCTGCCCCATTCCTGCCATCAGGAGAGAGCCTTTAGTGCAGTGATTTCCAACCTTTGTCATCTCACGGCACATAAGAACATAAGAACAGCCCCACTGGCTCAGGCCACAGGCCCATCTAGTCCAGCTTCCTGTATCTCACAGCGGCCCACCAAATGCCCCAGGGAGCACACCAGATAACAAGAGACCTGCAAGGCTTCCTGGGAATTGTAGTTAAGAACATAAACAGCCCCACTGGATCAGGCCATAGGCCCATCTAGTCCAGCTTCCTGTATCTCACAGCGGCCCACCAAATGCCCCAGGGAGCACACCAGATAACAAGAGACCTGCATCCTGGTGCCCTCCCTTGCATCTGGCATTCTGACATAACCCATTTCTAAAATCAGGAGGTTGCGCATACACAACATGGCTTGTACCCCGTAATGGATTTTTCCTCCAGAAACTTGTCCAATCCCCTTTTAAAGGCGTCTAGGCTAGACATGGACAAGGTGCTACCATTGTCAAGGCACATTTTTGTTTTTTGACATTTGACCAGGCAGATCATGCTGCTGGTGGGAGGCGCACATCCTCCAATAGCCCTACTAATAGATGCCCCTCTCCCAAACTTCTGTGGCACACCTGTGGACCATTCACGGCACACCAACAAGCCATGGCCCACCGGTTGAAAAAATGGCTGCTTTAGGGGCTGGGCTTTTTCAATTTTTTTTAAAAACACCCATGGTTTTTAGAAATGGGAGCATCTGAATTGTATAAAAAAAGATCCAGGCTAGAATAATGCAAACCAATTCAGCAACCACATCCTGAAAGCATAAAAGCAGCTGAGTCATTTACAGAAGGCATTTGGTCTCAAGGGTGATTTGGTGGCTCTGCTGTTCCCCATACACTTTGCAGCTCGTGGATCTTGGGCTGCCAGAAAACAATGGTTGCGTGCATTGCACAAACACACCTTGTGTGTTTTGGGAAGGGGGGCATTACACCAACTGCTTGGGCTCTCCCATGAATTCAGTGGCATTTATTGGGTTAATCATCAGCTCTTTCGCCAATTGGTGGATTGACAGATTGATATATTACATGGAATTTTGTATGTACTAAAATCTCACTTACAGGCCCCTTTCTGAGACATGTAACTTACAACAGAAGGGCTCAATCTACCATGCAGCAAGAGGAGGTGTGCTGCTTCAGGTGGCAGCTTATGAACTGTGCAGGGGCAGTACAGGTAGAGGTAACACTACAAGAGCTTGTTATGTTACCCCCATGATGGACCTCCTCCTATACCGAACTGTACAGAATAAATGACAACATCATAAGTACAGCCTAAATGCCCTAAATACATCCCATCACTATGGATGGTGTCACTCCCATTCACTTGATTTGTTGTTTATTTAAATATATAACAGCACAGGTTAAATCAGCACAAATCAGTAACCAACCAAAAACCAGAGGCCAACTCGATGACACTCACACAACTGAATAAGAGTTCTAGTGATACTGGTTTTAGTAATCCTAGTTCCAGAAATCTAGTAATACTCTGATATATGGAAATGAGAGCTGATTCATACTAACGCCTGATTGGTTCTCTGCTTTGTCATTGTAACACCTCATTGGCTCTCGCAACAATCAGTCTCATTGGTCAGTTTTGTGTGACGGAAATCCACTTTTTGTTACATGAGGCAGTTGTGTTTTCCTTTTCTGGTTATTTGGCTATATCTCTTGATAGAATACAGATATTTCAACATGGTTTGTTTCATTGCATTATGCATTAAATTACCCATCAAATGATATAGAATACGATGGCATTATTTGAAAATACCAAGATTTTCACAATTTTGGCCAATAGTACTGTCGCCCCCCAAGGGTTTCACCTGATGCATCCTCACGCCTGCACACGCCTAGTGATGCCACTGAGTACAGGCAACTCAGCCGTACCAGGGATGACCTGCGGAATCAGGAAGGTGGAAGTGGCATCACATCCCTTTCCTCTTCCCTGCCTTATAGAAAAGGAAGGAAGAACAGAGAGTTGAAAGAAGGAAGGAATTGGAGAGTGTGAAGTAAAATGTCTTGGGTGGGCACTGGCAAAAGGTGCCAAGCGCTATGAGATGGAATGGCTATCTTTAATATTTTTGGTTCATTCCTTATTAAAGCAACACAAGAAAGGTAGCTCTCATTATACTGCTGTTTCATAGTTGATGGTGGTGATGATTGTGTAAAGCTGTAAATTACTGTGTATTATTATTATTGTGTGAAGCTGCTCGAAGCATTTTGTGAAATAAGGAAGATTCACAACACCAATAATGAACGTCCACCACCACTGATTAAAATTGACAGGAGAAAAGGTTCCGATTGCTGTCTCAGAACCCATTTTGAAGGAGGTTCATATTGGTACATTAATATGTTCCTTTTGTTCTTATGGAGGTTGGTTCCATATTGGAGGAGGTCCATATTGGTGCATTAAATACTGATATCTGCAATGGCACTTTCAGATGTAAATAGCCGGTAGGGATGTGGCATCTTCAGTTGGAAAATGACATAGAATTAAATGGTTAAATGCCCTTGTACCACAATCCAAGTAGAGTTCCATGCCCTCAAAGCATCTATTTTAAGACAGGGGGAAAGCACCAAACTAGATTCAAGTGGGGAATTGGACAAGCTGGCCTTGACAGCCACTTCCAACTCTTATGATTCTGCGATTCTAGACAATGATGTGTTTTAGCATCACATCCAGTTTAGATCGTAATCAATGTATTAATATTTGCAGTATATATGCCAATAAAGGTTGTGATGATGATGATGATGAATATTTGCAGTGCCCATGATTGTAAGGAGAAATTACAAAGTTAATTTTTGGTGGAACTGGAGTTGTCAGTCGGAGTATCCTTACAGTCACTTGAGGTCAAAGTAAAGTTTGAAATTTCAGCTGTTGAATTTTCACACACGTTCGCTACAATTTAACAAAAGCCAGACAGTTAAGCATTCTCTCTTTGCAATATATTGATGTAATCCGTTTCAGAGAATTTAGCAGTTATTGCTATCCATTTGAATAAAAGTTTTATGACATGATGTGCTAGTTGGAGTGTCAAATATATGTTCACAATGGGCCCATCTTTTCTTATCATGATAATGCAACCGGAGGCATATATAGGCCCATGCAAGTAGGTCATGTGCCCTGGGCGCCACTTGAAGGGGGTGTCACTGAAGGAACTATGAGGGTGACCAGATTGCGGGATTGCTGCTATACCCTTGCACTATTCAAAAGTGCAAATGTTAAGTATTATTATTGCATAGCAAGGTGAAGTATTGGGGGAGTACACATTTCCACCCAGCCTCTTGTCTCCACCAGTCCTCCTCCTCCCACTGGTAACTGATTCTTACCTACTATTACACATGACCAGATATACACTACTGTGAAACATCAAACTGTCCAATCTCAAAGTTCACTGAATGCCAAAGAGAAAAAAACACTGGCAAAAATCCAGCAATCATTCTTCTATTCACACAACAGCAAGAGAATATTCAAAATCCTCATAGGAGAATTTTTGGAAAGAACATTTGGGAGCAAATTCATCTCTGCTCTGGAGGCTGGTGCTTAGGAAAATTGTCAGCTCAATCCTACGTGTGCCTACTCAGAAGCAGAGGCATCTCTAGGGAGGCGCTGAGGGTGCGGGGGGTGCGGGCCGTACCATGTGACACACACAGGGGCCGACACCACTACTCACCGAAATTTTCAAAATCTTGGTATTTTCAAATAAAACCATCATTTATTTCATCAGTAAAACCATCATGTTATATATCAATCGATGTGTGATTTCATGCGTAATGCAATGAAACAAACCATTTTGAAATATCTCTATTCTATCAAAAGTTATAGCCAAAAAACAAGCAGGGGTGGGGCAGTGGTACTTTACCAAGCTGGTACTTTACCAAGGGGCATTGCCACTGCCATTGCATGGGAGTTGTCCATTATACGGGTGATTCACTGGCCTCCTGCACCGGGTGACACAAACCCTAGTGTTGCCACTGCTCAGAAGTAAGTCCCATTGGCGGCCAGGAAGAGGGCCTTCTCGGTGGTGGCCCCCGAACTTTGGAATACCCTCTCCTTAGAATTGAGAACTGCTCCCTCTTTGCTAACATTTTGGCATGGACTGAAGACCTTTTTATTTCAAAAAGCTTTTAATTGTTGACAGGCTGGCTGGCTTTCTTGCTTTTTTATATGAGAATCCACGGGGTTTGTTTTTAGATTTTTAATTATTTGTAAATTGTTTTAATTATTGTTTTTGATGTTGTATTTTAATTGCTGTATGCCGCCTTGGGCATAAAGGCGGGATATAAATTAATAAAATAATAATAATAATAATAATAATAATAATAATAATAATAATAATAGTGTTCGGTGAGGCTTACGCCTATGAAAACATGCATTGGATTGCATCATGAGACAAACTCAGTCTTAGTCCTCATTGTAAACCATGTTGTTAAATGTTCCGCAGATGGTCTCTGAATGCTCAGATATTTGCCAAACATTTGACATCCAACGATGCTTTACTTCAAAGTGTGATATTTGAGGCTTGGTATTTGTCATGTAGTGGTATTTATTACTCGACAAATAGCTGATATGCAGTGGTTTTCAAAAGAAAAGTGCAAACATTTTTTTTTTTGAATTTTCATTCCGCTTAGTTTGTTCTTGCCAGAAGCAACTACATAGTGAACAGGACAGTCACCTGTTACCCTGCACATGCCCAATCTCGTCTGATCTTGGAAGCTAAGCAGGGTCAGGCCTGGTTAGTACTTGGATGGGAGACCGCCTGGGAATGCCGGGTGCTGTAGGCTTATACCATGATCTCAGAAGCTAAGCAGGGTCAGGCCTGGTTAGTACTTGGATGGGAGACTGCCGGGAATGCCGGGTGCTATAGGCTTATACCATGATCACGGAAGCTAAGCAGGGTCAGGCCTGGTTAGTACTTGGATGGGAGACCGCCTGGGAATACCGGGTGCTGTAGGCTTATACCATGATCTCGGAAGCTAAGCAGGGTCAGGCCTGGTTAGTACTTGGATGGGAGACCGCCGGGAATGCCGGGTGCTATAGGCTTATACCATAGTCTTTCGAGACTGAAGGTTGCCAACCACCACCACAGTGTACTTGATGGTTGACCCCTGCTAACTGGTTAAGAGGCACTTTTTCAAGTGGGTGCTCCACTTTTATTTAGCAGGGGGAGAGTAACTGGCCCACCTCACCCCAGCAGGGTCTGTTCTAGTGGCTGTCTGCTGGTATTCATTTGCATCTTTTTAGATTGTGAGCCCTTTTGGGACAGGGAGCCATTAGATATTTGATATTCTCTGTAAACCGCTTTGTGAACTTTTTGTTGAAAAGCGGTATATAAATACTGTTGTTGTTGTTGTTGTCGTTGTTGTCATGCACAAGTGTGTTTTAGTGACTAGATAGGATTTGCAAATCCCTGCCATAAGGTGTGTCACCTGGGCCCAGCCCCGGCCAGGGTTTGCTCAGGAGCAGGGGTCTCCTCACGGGTAGGGTAAGAACCTTGGGGGTAAGTCACAAATACTGCCAGGACTGGGCCCCCAAGCAGGGCATCTCCCCAGGAGTAGGGCTCAGGGCCTCCTGGGAGCATCAAATAGCCACTTGGCCGGAAAGGGTGGGGCCAGCTAAGCCAGACACTGGCTTCATAAGCAGCCTAGGCAGCCTAGGGGGAGGTCGCTTCTCCCCAGGCAGCACCAGAGGGAAGGCCAGAGGGGGGTAGCAACCCTGGCCTTATTCTGCCGGTCCATGACCTGAAAGGGAACTTGACTGCCTCGGTCCTTGAGAGAGTGAGCTGGGACTGGGAGCCCCCAGATCTGGGACCTCCCTGGGCCCCTGGATAGGATTTCTATCCTCAGAAGCAAGGCCACAGGCCTGAGGACTCCCAGCCAACTCTCCCCAATGCTGGCCAGCTGATCGAGGACCAAACACTGGGATCCTCCTGAGGACATCTGGGCTGACTCCGAACACCAGTGCTGCAGGCGACCAACCTCCGGGGAACCCATATCCTGGGGCAACAGGCACCAGCCCGGGAACTCTGCCTGGAACCTCAAGGGGTTGGGAAGGGTTGGGGAACAATCCTAACATGTGCCGACGGCACAAGTCTATGTAAGCCAAAGGGGCCTGTGACATCACAGGTCCCATGAATGTTAAATGTCTGACTCAAGTAAACCGCCTGTGCAAAGTGACCGTGTCTGTCTCCCGTCCTTCTCTCCGTCGACGACTGCCCATCATCAACAGGCTAAGCCCCCGCGTTTGGTCGCGCACCAGGAGTCTTCACCCGCTATGGACACTACAAGGTGTCAACTGTCAGATTCCATGAACCACACTATAAAACCTGGCTGAATCAGGGCTATCAAGAGTTGCTAGCGAGTGGCCAGCGGTTGGATGTGGAGGCCCAAAAACCCCAAGCAAAATCTGGATTTTGAATTTCAAACGAATCATGCGAATAATGACATGGGAAGATTCAGCACGTTTTGAACACTGGCGAATATTCATTCTGGTCCTAGGGCTGGAGGAACAGAGGGAACCCAGTACCAGCCACCTTTCCAGCATCTGTGCAGCCATAATGCAGCCCCAAAGCAAGGGAACAAATGTTCAAACAACTGTAACTTCTGTGACTGCCTCCCCACCACAGGATGCCACACATGCCCCCTTGGTAGAGCTGCACTGGCACTGGGAAATTGGACAGGCTTGGGCCCTCAGTCCCATAATGAAAGCATTGAGCAACCCAAACCAGTGAGTGAGTACTCAGAAGTAAGTCCAGCTAAGTAACCCCTGCTAACTGGGTAAGAGGCCATTTTTCCAGTGGGTGCTCCTCTTTTATTTAGCAGGGGGAGAGTAACCGGCCCTCCTCACCCTAGCAGTGTCTTTTCTAGTGGCTGGTGTTCTTTTGCATCTTTTTAGATTGTAAGCCCTTTTGGGACAGGGAGCCATTAGTTATTTGATTTTTCTCTGTAATGGTTGGCAACCTTCAGTCTCGAAAGACTATGGTATAAGCCTACAGCACCCAATATTCCCAGGCGGTCTCCCATCCAAGTACTTACCAGGCCTGACCCTGCTTAGCTTCCGAGATCATGGTATAAGCCTACAGCACCCGGTATTCCCAGGCGGTCTCCCATCCGAGTACTAACCAGGCCTGACCCTGCTTAGCTTCCGAGATCATGGTAGAAGCCTACAGCACCCGGTATTCCCAGGCGGTCTCCCATCCAAGTACTAACCAGGCCTGACCCTGCTTAGCTTTCGAGATCAGACAAGATCCAGCATGTGCAGGGTAACAGTTGCTGAAATTTCCGTTGAGAAGCAGTATATAAATACTGTTAATAATAATTAATAAGTTCCATTGTGTTCCATTGTCCCAGGAAAGTGTGCATAGGATTGCAGCCTCCGTTGCTCTTTTTTGCAGCCTTGTTGCAAACAAGACTGGCAACCACATTTGGTCCTCTTGTGGCAGACAAAACCAGACCCATCTGGTCATTTTATCTGTTCCGAATTCCTCCCCAGTCTCCCCAGTTCCTCCGTGGTTGATTTCAGAGAGGGAGGTTGCTTGTCATCTGTTTTTGAGGAGCTTCCAGACAGGTCTTAAATCTTCTTCTCTTCCCTCTGCAGGATCAATCCATCTTTGCAATTGTTTGCAGGCCAACTAAAGGATGTTTTGTCATATTGTTTGCCTGCTCCTTCAAAAAAGACAGGATGATGCATTCTTTCTAACGACTACCATGTGTCGGGGGCAATGCATGCAAAAAAAGAAACTATGAACTCACTCCCCTCGTTTTCCCCCAAGCTCTGCTCGGCCAGAACGGTTGGACCACAAACACTGACGACATATCAATGAACACCAGGAGATCAAGCCCAGAAATCATCGGGAATTAAGGACTCGGCAGAGGAAAGCACTGTTGCCTCCCTCACCCCATTAGAGTATAACGAGGTGATGAGAGCTCATGGATTTACATCCCCTCCCACACGAATACCAGCCTCCTGACAAGCCAGCAGGGTGCCCTGAGGAAAAACAGACTTTCACTGACAACCAATCACGAGTTGCCAAGCTGGAAGGCAACGGAGGGTGAACGGAGGGTCCCAGGAAAGGAACAGAGTCTTCAGCTGTGCACTCCAGCCTTCTTGGGATGGACAGTGGGGCTGGGCTCATGCACAGCCTGAGGCAATGAAGTGTGCACAGGAGAACCTCCAAGTGGGTTGTGCCCCATTCTAGCTAATAGAACTCCTAGCTAATTGAACTAATATAATAGCTCCTTGTTGGATCAAGCCAATGGCCCACCTAGCCCAGCTTCCTATATCTCACAGTGGTCCACCAGATGCCTCAGGGAGCACACATGACAACAACAGACCTCCATCCTGTTGCCACTCCTTGCACCTGGCATTTTGAGGTCACCTACCTCTGAAACCAGGAGGTTGCATATACCCATCATGGCTTGTAACCTATGATGGACTTTTCCTCCATCAGTTGGTCCAATTCCCTTTTATACTGGCCTGGACGCCTTTAAAGGGGGATTGGACAAGTTTCTGGAGGAAAAATCCATTATGGGGTACAAGCCATGATGTGTATGCGCAGCCTCCTGGTTTTAGAAATGGGCTATGTCAGAATGCCAGATGCAAGGGAGGGCACCAGGATGCAGGTCTCTTGTTGTCTGGTGTGCTCCCTGGGGCATTTGGTGGGCAGCTGTTTGATACAGGAAGCTGGACTAGATGGGCCTATGGCCTGAGCCAGTGGGGCTGTTCTTATGTTCTTAACTACAATTCCCAGGAGGCCTTGCAGGTCTTCTTGTTGTCTGGTGTGCTCCCTGGGGCATTTGGTGGGCGGCTGTGAGATACAGGAATCTGGACTAGATGGGCCTATGGCCTGATCCAGTGGGGCTGTTCTTATGTTCTTATGACATCTAGGGCAGATGCCATTCACCACATCCTGTGGCAAGGAGTTCCACAGATTAATTGCAGAAAGAAATTCCACAGATTAATTGGGAAAAAGGAGAGGGGGTTTGATTTGGCTTTTCTGCCTCCCCACAGTAGAATGTCTTGGGCTGGCCCTGACTGGGGAAGGTGGGCCTGCACTCTGGTTCAGTCACTGGAGTTTCTGGAGCAGGGCGGGGGGGAATATTAAATTTTGCAAGCTCTCAAACATCGGTGTAATGCAGCCCCTCCTCCCACCTCAGAGCCAGTCATGGCTGCTTCACCAGGAGAGGGTCTGCTTTGCAGTGGCATCCGGGAACCTGCACAACTTAGGGTGCAATCCAACCCCCTTGTGTCAGTGCTTTTCAGCACTGGCATAGCCAATGGGACATATGCTGCATCCTGCAGTTGGGTGTCACTCACGGAGGCCTCCCCAGAGTAAGGGAATGTTTGTTCCCTTACCTCAGAGCTATGTTGCCCTTATGTCAGTGCTGGAAAGCACTGACATAAGGGGTTCGTGTTTTACCCCCCTCCAGGAATGCCAGTGGGTTCAGTGTAGGACAGGTCTTGCCCTCTTAATACCTGCTCTTCCGTAGCATTAGTACTACACTGAGGTCTTGTTAACAATCCCGACTAGCATGCACCTTTTATCCGTCGTAGGACATAGGAGTGAGCCTTGGAGTTTCATCCTTTCAGCCATCATTCATGCAATTCTCAGTATAAACACAATGCTTGCCATGTATCTAGGTAACACTTTGGGAGCATGCAAAATGCCTCCAGTGTAATCCCTAAAGCCACCCTAAGGGAAGGTTACATCATTATCCCCATGCTGCAGATGGGGAAGACTGAGGCCGAGAGGAAGTGGCTTGCCAAATGCTAACTAATGAGTTTGTGGCAGAGCTGAGATTCAAACTGGTAAAGAATGATTTTTAGCTCAGTCTTATAGGCTGAAATCCTATGCACTCCAAAGAACAGGGGAGACAGAAAGTTCTGGCAACTCAGCAGGTTCCAATTCCAGATTTAATATTGGTAATTGTCCTCGTCCAATTGGAATTCGGCAGTCAAATGCAGAGCAGAGTGTGTTTTCAGAACAATAAAAGGATGGGACATAATCCTCTTATCCAGGGCCAGCTTTAGCTAGCTTTGACCAATTGGGCCCAATTGGTCCCTGCCTTTGGTGGGGGGGGGGGCTATGCTGTGGTGTAGAGCATATTGCCCACAGCCACGGCTGGCACCTCACTCTTTCACTGACGGGCCAGCATGGAATCCTCCATGCCGAGATATTGCAAGGAGAGCACTGCTAGTGGAGTGTTGCCACTGGGCTGCCCTCCTGCCTGCCTATTGGTCTGATTGATCGGAAATCCTCCCCCCCCCCCCGGAAACAGTTGGTGCCGATGTCATTATGTCACCGCTACTTACTTCTGGGTGCTGTGATTTACATGGGGTGCCATCAGCCCCAGGGCCACCACTGCTGCTCAACCTGGGGAGGGGGGGGAGAGCTGGGGGGGTCCCCACAAAAACGTCTTGCACTGGACCCCTTAGCTCCTAAGGCCAACCCTGCTCTTGTCAATGGTATTAACACATGATCAGTGCTGGAGGTTCTGCGCATGAGGAGGGGGAGGGTTGAACTGGAGGTTCACCCCTGCAACCTACAAAGGGCAAAACTGGCATGTTGGTACCATAAGAACATAAGACGACAGTCTACCATCATTGGTTATCACACTTGTGCCCTCCTCTTCCTCTTTCTCCCTCTCCTTTCCCACTTTGAGATGCAGGGTTGAATGCACACACCAGAAAGAAGCAGAAAAGGAGTGAATATATATATATATATATATATATATATATATATATATATATATATATATATATATATATATATATATATGGAAGTGAGTTCTTATATAAATATATAAGGCCCTTATATAAGAGGTATATAAAAATATGAGTCCTTATATAAATATATATAGAAAGAAAAGTAGTGAAAATATATATATATATATTTAAAATTTATATATATATAAAGTATAAAGTGTGTGTGTGTATGTGTATATATACACACACACACACACATATATATACACTCTGTGTGTGTGTGTGTGTGTGTGTGTGTGTGTGTGTGTGTGTGTAAGAAATATTGTGAGGGTTTCCGCTTTCTGTGGTTAAGAGAGAAGAAAAAAAGAGAGGCAAGAATCCATTAGAAGGATGCTTTGCAGAGCGGGAATCCTGAGGTAGCTTGGTGAGTTACTGGAAGATTATAAAAAGAAACCTCAACTCCAGTGCAGCAAAGACACACACAACAGCCAAGCGCAACACAAACAACACAAAACGGCTCATTCGGAAGGAGCGCACTTTTGGAGGCGCTTCAGAGAGGCCTCATTGGCTCCTTCCAACAGTCATGTCTGACTTCCTCCACAACTGGAGGAAGTAAAACACTCTCTCCCATGAAAACAACACTCGCTTGCGCCAACAGGAGTCTCTTTTTCGTGGCAAGTCAAAGTTGTGGCTGGGAGATGCTGATCTGACTCAAGGCTGTGGCAGAGGAAGAGGGCTCAGAAAGCCCTCCCCGTATAATGGTCCCAATCCCTGGGGGTGGAGTGATCCAGTTGTTGTTTACTGGAAAGAAAAATACAAGGATGCCACACACACACACACAAACACACACACACACCACCACCACCACCACCACCACCACTGAATGTCTAGTTTTGCCATTTGCTTGCAGGAAAATGTGTTTGGGATTGAGGTGTAGATCAAGTAGCAGACACTGGGCACCAGATGTGGAGCAAGTCAATTCTGTCTAAAGGCAACAAAGTAAAAGATGTGCAAAGCAATCAGATCTCTGGGGGGGGGGAGCTTTGCCAGTTCTACTTCCTGCACGGAATTAATAAGGTGTAGTTCGATCATGCTTTCTGAGTAAAAGTGTTCAAACCACCTTCGGTCCAAACAAGACATGATTTTAATTAAGTGCATTGTTGAAATCCTTTTTTCCCCCCTGTAAATTGTAGTTGCAACACACACACGCATGCGCGCGCGCGCACACACACACACACACACACACACACACACACACACACACACACACATATATGGTGGGGACCGAAGTCTAGGAGGTGGCAGAGGATTGGTGTCAATAGTAACTTCTTGGCGCAAGAGAAGGGTTGAACCAGAGCGTTTGCCCCTGCTGTGCAATATTCAGTTTGCAGAATATGGTTTTGATGAGTGTTCTCACTTAAAGTTGTCAATTGCTTCTTGGAAACGGTGACTTTAAGCGAAGTGACTTATCACAAAACCAATTTTACCGTGAATTGTGATATGTAAACAAGAATTATGTTCCTGCAGCAGATTCCTGGTCATAAAAACATCACCAAACTTCTAAATAAAGACCCCCAAACACTTCCCACATTGAAATAACTGTGAGCTTTCCAGGCTAGAGAAAACCCACGCAGACATGGGGAGAAGGTGCAGACACCACACAGATCATGGAATCTTGTTTTTTCTCATCAACTTGATGACAAAGCAACTTTGAACAAAATGACATTAAGGGCACAATCCTAGCCAACTTTCTAGCACCAGGGTAAGGGCAATGCAGCTCTGACGTAAGGGAACAAACGTTCCCTGACCTGGTGGAGGCCTCTGTGGTTGCCCCCGAACTGCAGGTTGCAGCACATGCCCCATGGGCACTGCTATGCCAGTGCTGGAAAGTAGGTGAGGATTGCACCCAAAGTCTGTCTGTCTGTCTGTCTGTCTGTCTGTCTGTCTGTCTCTCTCTCTCTCTCTCTCTCTCTCTCTCTCTCTCTCTCACGTGTGTGTATGTGTTTATGAACATTCAGATGTAGAATCTTAATTCATCTCATTCCAAAGTTCCACAGATCCTTTTCCTGCCTCATTTTGTCACAGGAAATACAAGAGAATTTCTCAGTTGCAGTTCTTTCATTTTCATGTAAGGAAGCCTCAACATTCCTACTTGGACAGGTGGTCAGGTTGGTTTTCCCACCCCCCATCCACATTTTCAGAAGTCCGCCTTGATCAATCATGATAAATTATTTCATTAAAAAAAAACTAAAACTAAAAATCAAGCCTGCTCAGCGTCCCAGATGACCTGTCAAAATCTGCATTTGGGAATTTCACATCCAAAAGATGAACTTTATGACTCAGAAATCTTGTCTGGGTGGAGATGGGAGGTGGGGGACAGCTGAACTTTAAAAAAAAATGGTTGGAAACCATTTTGCACTGCTGAAACAGAGACGCCTGCGTTGGCTCAGTCATGTCGTGAGAATGGATGATGGCTGGATCCCAAAGGATCTCCTCTATGGAGAACTCATGCAAGGAAAGCGCCCTACAAGTAGACCACAGCTGCGATACAAGGACATCTGCAAGAGGGATCTGAAGGCCTTAGGAGTGGACCTCAACAAGTGGGAAACTGTGGCCTCTGAGCGACCCGCTTGGAGGCAGGCTGTGCAGCATGGCCTTTCCCAGTTTGAAGAGACACTTGGCCAACAGTCTGAGGCAAAGAGGCAAAGAAGGAAGGCCCATCGCCAGGGAGACAGACCAGGGACAGATTGCACTTGCTCCCGGTGTGGAAGGGACTGTCACTCCCGAATCGGCCTTTTCAGCCACACTAGACCACCTTTCAGAGTGGTCTACCAGAGTCTTTCGAGACTGAAGGTTGCCAACAACGGTTGGAAACTGACAATGGCATTTAAGAAGAGTTGACAGTGGGGCAAGACGGCCTCACTTAACATCCTTTAGTCGGTTTTTGAAACAACCTCAATGCCTGTTTACCTGTTTACACACCACAAGCAAGGATCTCTCTTCAGTTTTTCAAACCACCTACAACTCTCTGAGAAACGCACACACACGCATATACACCTGACTTCGCTGTCAAGAAAAAGCAGGGGTGACAAATTTGTGTAAAAGAACATAGATAGAATCTCTGGTAGCTCATCTTGTTCACAGCTTGATGCTGTGCAGTTTCCTGGCTGACAGACAAAACTCTGGAGTCTGCGTTTCTGGATTTGGTAGTACCAAGCTGAAGGTGCCTTTCTGGATCAGGTCCAAAGGGGCACATCCTGTTCCCTGCAGTGGCCAACCCGTTGCCTCTGGGAAGCCAAGAAGTAGGGTCAACCCAAAATCTTCCAGCACCTGAAGCTTACCTAGCATCTCCCCCTTGAGATGTCCCAGCCTCTGCTTCTCCTGCGCCATCTCCAATGCTCAACTTTCTCCTCTCCTCCAAACTTCTGTTTTTCTCCACCCCCTCTTCCTTTTCCAGTCCAGGGAGTGGCAGTGGAGATGGGTGAGTGAGCAGAGCTGGGCACCCCCCCCCACAATGTGCTCTACCTGCTTCAGTTGGCTTGAACCAGCCCTCCCCCAAGCCCCCGTGTGTTGTGCTCCCCCCCCAAAGCAAGCAGGATTTGGAGGTGTGCTGCCTTTGAACCTAGTGGTAGCATAGACAGCAATCAGAACCTGGAGGGTTTAAAGCTGGAGGTTTACTTCGACGTAGGTTACAGGCAGTCAAAGTTGTAACGCTATCTGAGATCAACAGAGGTTTGGTAGATTTTGGGCAGGCGCGGGACGGGTGCCCAGATGTGACCAGCAGAAAAGCACCCAGGTTACAGGCAGTCAAAGTTGTAACGCTATCTGAGATCAACAGAGGTTTGGTAGATTTGGGCAGGCGCGGGACGGGTGCCCAGATGTGACCAGCAGAAAAGCACCCTGAACAACCACAATGTCTAGAAACCAGTCAGTGTGAAACCAATGACTAATCGTCTCAGGGTATAATTTCAGTTCACTGCAAGGATATCTGTCTCTGAGACAGTGCAGGCCAAAGGAGAACAGCAAGCGCTGGCGGGTTAGTCACTGCTGTTCCCATGGGAAGGTCGCACCGATAGGTGAAGATGAGAGGCTCGAGCAACGGAGGCTCCATCTGGATTGAAGCTGTGCAGACATCAGGGGGGCTGCAGGGGGGTCCTCAGTTCAGCAACTACAAATGTAAGCCAAAGTCAGGCTGGTCGCTTCAGCACTGCTATAACCTAAATCAAGAGTGCCCAAACCCTGGCCCTGGGGCCACTTGCGGCCCTCGAGGCCTCTCAATGCAGCCCTCAGGGAGCACCCAGACTCTAATGAGTCTCTGGCCCTCCGGAGATTTGTTGGAGCCCTCTCTGGCCTGACGCAACCGATCTCAGCGTGAGGGTGACTGTTTGACCTCTCGCGTGAGCTGTGGGATGAGGGCTCCCTCCGCTGCTTGCTGTTTCAAGTCTGTGAGGCAACAGTGGCAGCAAAGGAAAGGCCAGCCTTGCTTTGTGCAAGGCCTTTTATAGGCCTTGAGGTATCGCAAGTCCTGCATTCATTCATATAAGTTCATCTTTAATAGATTCATTTATGTAAACTGATGTAAATTTATTCAAATTTTAAATGTAAATTAATTATTTTTTCCCCCCGGCCCCCAACACAGTGTCTGAGAGCTGATGTGGCCCTCCTGCCAAAAACTTTGGACGCCCCTGACCTAAATAATTGGCTAAAGAATTAATTAAATCTGCTGCTAGTATCTTTTCTTTTCAAACAAAAATTTTCATTTTCAACTGCTTGATTGACAGGGAGCAAGAGAGGAGGAGGTGCAGTGCAGGCAGGCAGGCAGGCAGCTGCCCGGCAATCCACCGCGTAAGGCGACAACCTCAGTAGGCTTCACGGCTGGGCCGGACCTGGACTAGGCCCCAAGTTGCATATGAAATGGGAGATCTTCTGATTCCCTCCGCTTGGGTGAGGCCCTCTTGGCAGGCTTCATTTGGTGGAATGGGAAACTGATGGCCAAATCCTAACTGGCCCTTGTGCTGGTGGAGCACACACACCACCAGCGCACCTCTTCACCCCAGCATGATTTCTTTACCAGTGGGCAGGTGTCTCTTCTGCATCTTACTGGTGAGCCCTCTGGGGACAGGGAACCATCTATTGATTCATTTATCTATGGAAATCACTTTGTGAACTCCTTACTGTTGAAAAGCAGCATATAACTATTCTTAATGCTATTGATGGTAATAGTAATTTGCCCAAACTGAACCAAAGGTTCAGTAAACATTAGAGCAAACATTGATGGCAGTGGCGTCGCTAGGCAGGTGGTGGGGTGGGCCGTACCAGGTGACACACAGGGGGGATGACACCACTACTCACTCAAGTTTTTTTAAAACTTGGTATTTTTGAATAATGCCATCGTGTTATATATCAATTGATGCGTAATTTGAAGCAGAATGCGATGAAACAAACCGCATTGAAATACCTCTATTCTATCAAAAGTTACAACCAAAAAACGTGGGTGGGGTGATTGTGTATCACCAGGCCCGCTGCCCAGGGCACTGCCCTGCCCACTGCACGGGGGGAGGTCCGTCATGGGGGTAACGCTCTGGCCTCCTGCATCAGGTGATGCAAACCCTAGTGACATGGAAATGTAATTTTGCTATCTGCGCAAAGAAAAAGAAGACGTATTTTCTTCCTCTGATGATAAAGGAGGCAGTCATCAGTATGCGTGTGTGTGCAGTGGCAGACCTTCCCAGCCCTGCACCCAGGGGCAAAGGTCCATGGTGGCGCCCCCTGCGGGCTGTCACTGCCCGCTGCATGAAAATCGTCCCCCCCCCCCATCTGAGCTCACAGAACCTCATGCAACCCAAGCCTGTGTCAGGGAGGCTTCCCCGATGCTATAAACTGTGCTTCTGGTAAACTGGAAGCACAGTTTCCGACCCTGTTGGGAGCTTCACAGAGGCTTCCTCAGGGTCCTAGAGGCTTGCGCCTGGGGCATTTGCCCCATCAAACATAATGGGCCTTGAGGTCGATCTACAAGGAGCTCCTTCTCCTGAGGTTATCATCAGACTTGTGAAAACCAGACTATTTGATATAGAAAGGCAAGAGATTCTAGGCGCAGCACAGAAAAAATGTTCCCCTCTGAATTTTCAACTTAAAATCACAAGTGGTCAACAACCAAATTATCTGTCCCTCCTAATACACCCCCTGGAGAGAAGGGCTTTTACCTTGGCACGCTGTAATGTGACCCCCTCTAATGACTTGCATGGCAGATTTAGAAACGCCTCCAGGGAAGATCGTTTATGTAGCTGCAATTTAGGCAAAGTAGAATCATCCACACACATCATGTTGCACTGTCCCAGATATCAAGTACTAAGGCAGCAATTTCTCTCTCCCTTGCTCCATCCCAAAACAGGGCATTCTGAGAAAGATATAATTCAATTCCTTCTAGCAGGTGATGTAGAACATACAACCCTCTCAGTCGCACAGTTCCTAAATTTGAGTATTCTGAATCGAGCCAAGCTTTCTGTACCAAGTAATCACTGAGTAGGCTACATTCTGGCAAGATCCGCAGAGTAACTGATTGTTTCTGTCTTTTAAATAATTCATGTTTGTTTGTAAAATGTAATGTACGTTGTATCCGTGTGTACACATAGGTGTGCACTTATACATATATTTGTGTACCATTTAGGTTTATACTCTCTACGATTTCTGTACAGAGTTCTCACCTATCAAATGTTTATGCCTAATAAAGGTTTTGTTGACTGTTGACTGTTGACATAATGGGAGGTCTGCTACTGTGTGTGTGTGTCTGTGTGTGTGTCTGTATGTCTGTGTCTGTGTGTGTGCAAGAGAAGAGGGACCAAGCACATGAGCTACAGCAGGAATAGAACAGTTAAAGTATCCATTTTCACGGCCTGCAAAATTCAGCACTCTTGCTAACCACAAAAAAATAACAGAATATGCCGAGGTATGTAGAGGGAAATGTGCAAATTAAGTATAACGAATGCACAACCCATGAGACGGCAAAGGAATGAGCCACCCACCTGAATGTTCGGCGGGGCAACAACTATAAAATGGCATCGTGGATATTTCGAGATTCATTACTGTTCAGTTGCTAACGGCTTGCCTGACGACAGCTGCTCAGCGATTTGTACTAATAATTGTGACTACTGTCAGCTAATAGCCCGACAAATTTTCTTGGGATCATACAGTCTCTGGGCACTGGGTTTTACATCTGTTTGCCTTTAAAACAGGCCCAGTATTTTAATAGCTGCAATCATAGCAACGACTATCGTAAACCAGCCCAGAATGAGATCCACTGTTGTGCAACGGATGGAGTGAAATGCAACCAAAAAGAAAATAAGTTGGGGAAGAAAAAAAAAATGAAGTGCAAAAGTGAGTTAAAAGGCAAAATTGTACACATTTTGAAAAAGCCCAAATTTATATCATTAAAAACCACAAGCATTTTTGTCTTTTAAAGTTCATCCTTGAAACGATTCAGTTCCACAAGTCCACATCATTGGTTACTTTGTCATAAATTCATTCATTAACTGGAACATGTTGGACTGGAGAGGAATCCACAATCGTTTGAAAAATCCTCACCAAATGCCAGGTCTGCTCCGAGGGCTTCTTCAGTGGTGAGTGGAAAAAAAAAAACCAACACAAATCACAAAGCTTTGTGAGTCTGAGAAACCTGGGGTACCTAATGATCTTCCAGTCAAGCAGTTGAAAAAATGGATAGCGCATCAGCTGTCCTTGTGCTTGGAATTAAAAGGAACATTGCACATCTGTAAAGATTTGAGACCTTCTGAAAGGAAGGTCTACTCCTTGTAGAGATCTGCAATGGATTAAGATCACCTTGGGGCTCAAGAGTTGAGGTTATAATGCATTGGGTAAATTCCAACAGTGGTTCCCAAAACTTTTTTGACTGCTGGCTTCCTTGATCTATTGGGCCACTGGCCACGGCTCCCCATTAGGGCTACAATCCTATACATTGTATAGGGTGTCAGGGTTTTTTTGTGAGGATTCCGCTGCTCCCCTGGCTGGTTTCTGTGGCTTCCCTGGAAGCCAAAGTTCATAGTTTGGGAATGACTGCTTTATAGGGATGGAACAGTCTGACCCATGGGGGCTGCAAGTTCATGCCTTGTAGTGATGCCTGATAGAGAATGACAGAAAGTGGAGTTCTTCAAGCTTAAAATGACATAAGTCCCCTTACTCCAAGTTGCACTAGGTCCACCTCCAACACTGCACTGGATACAGTGCAGGTCAGCCGGTCTGCCTGTCTAGCGCAGGTTAGTAAATCATTTAAAGTGTATATTAAAAATGCTATTTGTTCTGGGAAAGGGTTCTCGCATTGCTGCTTGAAAACCTTTCTGAACACCACTGAACATGACCCACCAGCCATGCAAGGTGGTCTACCAAAGCCTCGTCAACACCCCCCCCACACACACACACACACTGTTTATGCAGTTTTGGACGAGCAGCAAAAGCAGTCCCTGGTCGGCTGCCATTCATGGCTGGTGGGCTACATTCAGCTCAGTGGGTCGCAAGGTCTGCAGGCCTGGCTTACGCCAACGCAGACATTGGCGTCGTGGCACCTCAAGAATTTCCACCATTTTATTTCCGGCGATGTGTTCAGTGTTTGGGACTCCCTGAGGTTGAAATATAAATGCAGATGAAGGGATGCGCTTATGTTTCTCTCACTCTCTCTCTTTTGGTGTGCGGTGCAGGGAAGGGGGGTGGAGAACAAGCCCAATGGATGAACTCCAGAAAATCTCAAGTGTTTCCTTGCCGAAGAGGTCGCCATGGAAGCGGATGAAATCTGTGGTTAACCATTTGATCTCAACTTGTCAGATCGTACTGGTGGGCTGCTGTTTTCCTTTGGCTCTTGCTCCGGGATCCCCAGAGGCATAACCTTAGCATTTCAATTAGGGTAACAAGGCTGTTAAAGGGAGGTCTTTTCTTTCTGTGTTCCCCCTGTCCTTACAGTGGAGGCAGCAGAAGTCTCTGACATAGAGCGGCAATTGTTTACGAGACATATCAAGATGGGGGTGGGTGGGGGGAGAAATGTTCCTACTGAGGCAAGGAAATCGGCCAGGACTGTGGGGAACATTGAGTGATCACAGGAACTGGTACATTTCTGCACCTTTTCTCTCCGTGGCGGTGGTTTTTGGTCACATAGGGTGGTCTTGCAGCCTGGACGATTTAGGAGTAGTTTTGAGCTAAGATCAACAAGCGATTATTAGATTTCATGCCAATGCTTTTTTTTTTTTTTTTAAATTACTGAGGTTGGCGTTTGGTGGGATGGGAGGGTGGTAGGGACTGGCTTCTCAAAACATCCTTCAGAAGCTGGTGAGCAGCTTGTATCTGAAACCAATTTTATATATCTCCCTTTTCAGGTGGTCTCTCTCCTCTGATATTCGCAAAATGAGGCATGGACTACTCAGGCTGGAGGGTGCAAAATTCTGGGTGCTCAGACAGCATAGCCATCTAAAAAAATTGGGCCTGGCACCTGAATAGGTGATGGAGCCTGGAAGACAGTTTTCTCCTCTCGTGCACAGCTGGGTGTGGAAGCTGGCTGCCATCTTTCCCTCTTCTTCCTTAGCTCGCAACCAACAGCCACTCACTGGAAGAAGAAGGGGTTCCCAAGCAAGATCTCCACTAAGGTCTGAACTCAGGCACCTCCCAGTTAAGACCTGCCTAGAAAAAAAGAGGGAGGAATACAGCGGGGCCTCCTTATCGATGGGGTTGGCACCCATGGATTTGAGCATCTGCAGATGCTGGGACTGCAGATGGGGGGCCTCAGAGGACCTCCTGGACACAACCGGAAGGGGAGGCCATGCCTCAGAACACCTTCAGAAGTGACTGGAATTCACTGGTGCAAACTGGAAATGCTTTCCAGTCACATCCAGGAGGCTTCTGAAAAGGCTGGGAGGCCACACGTGGTCCCCAGGTAAGTAATTGCAGCATCGTGCTGTTCCCCCCTGCAGATTCACTAGCATACCTGAGAGGGGGTGAGGGGTCAGTGCACTTGGGGGTGGCACCTCACTGCCATCCACTGCCCCCCCCCAAGTTGCATACTTTTTTCAGATCAAAAGAAGAGGGCAGCCAATCCACTTTGAAAATAAAGGGGGGGGATGGGTGGTCGTTCAGAGCAGTGTACAACATAATGTCACTGCAATTACTTCCAGGTCAGATGGGGTGACATTTGCGTTCCTGGCCCCAGGCAGCAGAACAGCCAGGAATGCAAATTTAATTGTCTGTGGAATTTGGTATCTGTGGGGTGGGGTGGGGGGGGGTCCTAAACAGGTTCCCCAAACATACCAAGGGCCCGCCGTACACTAGCAAGCACAAAACTTCTTAACTTCCTGGCACCTTCAGGACTCTGATTCTTCTCTTTCCAAGTTGGCTCCTAGAAAATCTGACTAGCTTCTAAGTTTTGCAAAACAAGTTTTGAATGAAAGTCACTACTGAACTGTCAATCAAGATACAATCGTGGGAAAATGCCAAGCCCAGGTTTAGATCTCACTTTGCCACCTCCTGATTCAACCCATATTTAAGAAGGGTTCAGAAAGTGATCCACACTCA
>NC_089830.1:5436994-5549494 GCF_035046505.1 Tiliqua scincoides | reverse complement strand
TCCAAAATGTACAGCTATAGTATTGGGGGGGGGGCGAGAGTTTCTCTGATCATTTAATAGGCTCAATACCGTTTACCCTTCTTAGCAAGTGATTGGCCACTTAAAAAAACATGGAACAGTCTTCACTTCCTGATTGGCTGAGTGCAAAGAGAGGCAACCCGGACTTCCATCTTGAATTGATATATAAGTAAGGCCTTGCTCTGCACTTCATTGATTGCATTGCTGTTTTAATTTAAAATAGAATTTTATTGGACACCTCCCTCCTTTGGAAGGACTCCATGAGGAAAACTCTTGTTGTAGGAGGAAGGAAACCTTAGGATACAACTTCATCGTCTCTGAACATGCCGCTGGGGTGTCTGCAGACTGGCAAGCAGAGTATAAATGGACTGGAGAAAAAATCCCCAACTAAAGCAGGGGAAAACCCAAGAGTTATTTGTAATTGCACAGAAGAAGGAAGCCCAAGAGGAATGCAAGCCCCAGGGAAAAAAAGCTGGAATTCTTGAGAAAGTGTGCAGTACTCCCAAAGATCTTCTAGTTGTACAAAAGTTGTGCAAACTTCGAAAGGAACACTGATCTCTTTCCTTCACAGTCACTTTGGCAAAACATGTTCACCCTCATATTTTGCTTTTTTCTTTTCTTTTTTTCTTTTCCCCTCCCCTGCCCTTAATAAAATCTGAAACAAAGATGTCCACAGCTTTTACGACTGCCCCATTCATATGGATATTGAGCTCAAGATGTGATATTTCTCTCTTTTCCATTTTTTTTTTTAAACAACGAATGATCCTAGTTAAACCCCAGCATTTATTCATCTTGCATGTGGAGGGGGAAAAGTATAGATTAAAAAGGACGGAGCAAATGTTTTTTATTTTCCTCCTCTTCTTCTTTTCTTGCCATACTTCTGCCTTTAATTAGCAGTGTGGAGTACAAAGGCTGTATTTATAGGGCCACCATTTTGCAGGGATGGGGTGGTGGTGAGCCACCATATGCTTGACTAAATAGTCCCCACTGTGCTCCGGGTTGCAGCGCTGTAAGGGCTGAGACAGTGTGACACCTTTGCAAAGACCATAATCCTTCAGGAGTGTTTATGGCTCGTTTTTCTAAACTGCTTCCAGCACAGTTCCATGGAGAAGCAGTGCAAGTGCTTTTTGCGCATAAATACATCCTACCCTGCAGGAGATCGATGGTTGCATTGCACAGTGGTAACTGCCACTTGAAAAGGTGCACTTCTCGACCAGCAACATGTGTGCTGTTGGAGCACCATCATGCTTTAAGGAGTCCCGATTTGGAGATGAGGCAGCAGAGCGGCTTCTCTCAGCGGAAAGTGTTTGTTCCATCTGTGCGTGAATCAGAGCTCTGGCAATCTGCTCAGAACAGTGGCTCATCAGAAACCCTCCAAGGAGGCTTCTCTTGTATCTTTGCATGTCACTACCATGAGCTTGTCTCCTTCTGACTGGGGATCATGACCACATCAGTGACCCATGAAGAAGCACGTTGGGGGGGAGGCTCCTCTAAACATGGGGCGATCTCACTCTTACATACTGTAAAAGTGAACTCAATCCTTTGCACTTCCTCCATTCCTTTTCCAAACCAGGGAGGAGCAGGAGCCGGGGAGGTGCACAGAGACAGAGAAAGGTGCCCCCCTCCACCTCCACCTGAGTCAACCATGTCAGACAGCCTCATTCATGGGCTAGCCCTGATCTTGCTGCATCACATATTATCATTATAATCAGAAACTAAATACTTGACCATTAATCCTATGCTAACATTTCCAGCCTGAGGCAAGATGACTCAACCTTCCCAAAAGTAGGGCCAGCCTTGTCCAGCACAGAGGACCAGCATTCTGGAGCTGGGGTGGATGAAAAGCTCTCCCCACCCAGCCTCACTCCCACCATACTTTCATATGTATCATATGTGACACCTTCCCACAGTTTTGAATGCCTACTTGTACACCAAGTTCTCACGTATAGTCGTTTCAATATAAAGTAACTTCCTGATTTAGAAGTGCACCTATTTAAGTGGCAATTATCATTTGCAGTGCTGAAGCACCAACCATTGACCTCTTGCAGGGTAGTATATTTTTAATAAAGAGGCAGGATGGTGTAGTGGTTCAGAAGTTAGACCAAGAAGATGCAGGTTCAAATCCCCGCTCAGTCATGAAGCTTCTAGGGTGACCTTCGACCAGTCACTCTCTCTCAGTCTCACCTCCCTCACAAAGCCGTTGTGAGGATGAAACGAGGGGAGGAACCATCCTGAGCTCATTGGAGGAAGGGTGGTATAGAAATGTGAAAAATAAATAAAGTAAAAGGGGATAAATAAAGTAAAATGAGGGGGGGCCAATTCCTGGCCAAGGCCATGGTCTGCGTGGATTTTGCAGGTTCTCCCCAAATTTTTGTGTGGGTTTTCTCCAACCCAGAAAGCTCACATTTATTTAGAAATTTGGTGATGTTTTTGTGATCAGAAAGATGAAGTATAAACAGAACTCTTGTTTGTGTATAATAATTAGTGGCAAAATTGGTTCCGTTGTAAGTCATTTCACTTAAAATTGCCATTGCCAAGAATTGACGACTTTGAGTGAGGTCTTGTGGTGTTGGAATTCAAATGCACATCAGTTATGGTGGTCTCGTTGAGGTAGGGCTAGTCACTTGGAGAGCCACAGTTTGACACCTTCTTCTAGCAGAAGAGGAAGGCAAGACTCTCGCACACAACCCTCCCCACAAGAAGACGTCATCATCACTTCCTCAACATTCATTACGGTCACGCATCAGTGGCGTGGTCAAACAACAGCTTCATCTGCAGACACGAACCAGGGGTGACATTTATCTCCACCTGATTTCTCTTTGGCTCTCGTCTGGGTGAGTGCAGGACCAAGAGCTCTCCACTTGAAGCAACAGTAACCAAATGATCCATAGCCACTATTGCCTGACCCACCACTGGGGTCCCTGAACCATCTGTTGGGTCTACAAGTCAGCAACCAGTGATGTCCACGAAAGACCAATTATCCCTGGGTCGTTTCCCTCCCCCCCCAATCACAATATGATAAGGGCAGATATGTGGGGCATATCAGTTTGCGTTAAATTCTTTGATATACTGAGAAAATAGTTTTACAAACAGTTGAAATTTTACACTGTCATGGATATTATCCATCAGCTGCCCATGTGTGCACAGAGCTTGCCGAAGACCTCCTGGCATCTGAGGCAGGGTATGAAATGCTATCTCCCCCTTACCTGGTGATGTGCCAACCTCTGGTCCCTCCACTCTGTGGATTGCACCAGGAAAAGCAAGACGAAGAGCAAGCGTAGAGGAGAGTAGAGTGAGGGGCTAGAACACCAGAGATGTTCTATCGCTCGCTCTCTCTCCTGTCCTCTCTCTTCTCCTCCACACTTCCTCTTCCCCTCCAAATCTGCTGCCTGAAGCAACACTCTCAGTGATGGGCCAGTCCTACGTGCCCAAGTCTCTTGCAGTAATTGGCTGTGCCACTGATTTTCCCAAGTACTGTTTTAGAAACCTGTATAGTTTGTAGCAGCAACTGTTACCCTGCACATGCCTGATCTTGTCTGATCTCAGAAGCTAAGCAGGGTCAGGTCTGGTCAGTACTTGGATGGGAGACCGCCTGGGAATACCGGGTGCTGCAGGCTTATACCATGATCTCGGAAGCTGAGCAGGGTCAGGCCTGGTTAGTACTTGGATGAGAGACTGCCTGGGAATACCAGGTGCTGTAGGCTTATTCCATGATCTTGGAAGCTAAGCAGGCTCAGGCCTGGTTAGTACTTGGATGGGAGACCGCCTGGGAATACTGGGCGCTGTAGGCTTATACCATGATCTTGGAAGCTAAGCAGGGTCAGGCCTGGTTAGTACTTGGATGGGAGACCGCCTGGGAATACCAGGTGCTGTAGGCTTATACCATGATCTTGGAAGCTAAGCAGGGTCAGGCCTGGTTAGTACATGGATGGGAGACCGCCTGGGAATACCAGGTGCTGTAGGCTTATACCGTGATCTTGGAAGCTAAGCAGGGTCAGGCCTGGTTAGTACTTGGATGGGAGACCGCCTGGGAATACCAGGCGCTGTAGGCTTATACCATGATCTTGGAAGCTAAGTAGGGTCAGGCCTGGTTAGTACTTGGATGGGAGACCACCTGGGAATACCTGGTGCTGTAGGCTTATACCATAGTCTTTCGAGACTGAAGGTTGCCAACCAAAGTTTGTAGAGAGACCATATTTTGGTACAGAAAAATGCAGTATAATCATGTGTACAATGGACAATTATCACTTGACAACACCCTCAGCACCAGCTCTTTGAAGATGTATTGTCTAGACACAGCCTAGATTCACTACTGCACATTTAACGTCTAAGGAACAGTTGTACTCCAATGACTAACATGTTGAAAGATGTGTATCTCACACCATATTGAAAATCTGCAGAACTGCAGCACTCAGGGAGGAGCTGATATAAATTTGGCCGAGAAATCTTTGATCGATTTTCAGCAGGTCAAATTCAGCCACCAGCATCTGTCTGCTCAATCATTTTGTAATTATTATAGTCCAAAGCTAATCCGAAATGCTCTTTTGGTGTCTTCCTGAGCAGTCTCAAAGCATCGCAATGCCGTTTCCAGAAATTGAAATGCAAGTTCAATTCTTGGTCAAAAACCACCGGTCTGAGTTTTTGTCTCCCTCAATCAAATACACGGTGTCACTTTTTCCATTACAACAATATCCCAAAGCCTAAACGGTTGCTCATTAATCTGAGAAACTGACAGACTTTCCACACCACAAGGGAGGCCGTGCCATTCTGCAACCAGCAATTTGGCATTAAGAGAAGATCATTAACAGGGCTATAAATGGTCTGAATTCGGCTAACCCCCCACCCCGCCCCAGCAGCAATAAGTCTGGAGAATCAGTTGGGACACCACCAGTAGTCAAATGAACATTTAATACGTCTCTCCAAAACATGTTCATTTCCTGGACACCCCCACCACATATGGGTACGTGTCCCCTTGACTCCACAAACTTTCTAACTAAGCTCAATACCAGTTCCAATATTCTTTAAAAAAAAAAATATCCAAGAGGTAGGCTACTACTTTGAAATATGATTCTTTCAGTGTGGTACAGACTCCTGCAAATACAGCCCAAATTGTCCATCCTAGTACCAACAGTGTTTATTTAACTGAAGCTGCAATTCTATCCACGCTTAACTGGGAGTAAACTCCATTGACGATAACGGGACTTACTTCTGAGTAGACATGCATAGGATTGGCCTCTGAGTGCCTGAGGCTGCAATCCTAACGACACTTTCCTGACGGTAAGCCCCATTGAAGAAAATAGAACTTCCTTCTGAATAGACCTGGTTAGGATTGTGCCCTAATTTTTGTCACAGCCCAATTCTAACTAAATCCCCCTCTGCCAAGCACGTGCTATATCAGAAGGGGTCAGTTGTGGAGGTCTTCTTGATGTAAGGGAACTTTTGTTCCTTTAGCCTGGGGCAAAACTCTGATGCCCCAATGGGTCTCCTTAGATCTGCACCAGTTAACAACGACCTCTGGAACTGTCTGCACAGGAGGGTCAAAATGGCAACTGTATTTATGACAAAGGAACTGTGTTTCACTATTGTAAAAGGCAGCCCAGTCCTAGTTAGGATTGCTCTGTCATTGTCTAACAGCACAATCCCCTGCATATCTACTCAGAAGTAAATCCCACTATGTTCAATGGGTCCTACTCCCAGAGAAAGCGTAAGTTTGTAGCCTAATATATAGTATTTCTGCAGAATCCGTCTGGGTCTAGTAATATTTTTAAACTTCTGGAAAGATGTTCCTGTTTTAGTCAGTTTCTGTGGTATATATATGCTTCTCAGATAGTGTCATAAGCCTGACAGCACTGCCCTATGCATTTTGACTCAGAAGTAAGCCCACTGAGTTCAGCGAATCTTATTCCCAGGTACGTGCATGGATTGCAGCCCAAGTTTAGGTTACTGCAGTTTTTTTTCTTGCAAATGACACCAAACCTGGAAGAACTGAGATAAGGGATCTCTCAGACCTTGGCCTGACCAGCAGATGTTGTTACCCTGCAATTTATGCATCAGTTTATGAATATCACAGAAAGTATTTCTGCCCATCTGTCCAAACTGATAGATCATGATTAAAATGAAAATGTCTCATGTACACACCTCCCAATAAAAGAGGTCTCTCTGGACTTATTTTTTTTGTTTCTGCTTCTTTCAAACCTTCAGAGGTTTTAGAACGAGAATGCATTAGAACATTATGCCGTGTTTTTATGATGGCACATAATTTCTTGGTCCACAAAATGTATTTTAATGGTAACTTTTTTTTCCAACAAAAGATCAGCTCAGACGCATGTTATTCAGAAGTAACCACCCCTGAAATCCATACATTGTAGTGGATAGACATGAAACTACAATGCTAAACATGGTCATTCTAAACACCTTCTTTAAGAAATTTTCCCAGTGTGTGCTTTGCTGTGTTCAGACCAATTTCAGAGCATTTGTCTTCCATAGTTACACTGTTGCCATAGTTTAAGTTAGAAGTAATATGGAATGGTCATTTTGGGGGGAAAAAAAATCAACTTGGGCAGGAGGTAAAACTTAATTATTTCCTCCCATTGTGATATTTTTAAGGATTCTCATTTCTGATTTTCACTTGCTTCACTGATTTTCACAAGATGGACCTTCCTCCATCTTTCCATACTTATCTCCTGACAGATGTTCCAGGGTACAGGTAATTTTAATTCCAGCATGGTGCTGAAGTCCACATCCATACGTTTTCCAACTAATTGCTGGTCTGTTGGCTGCATCTTTAATTCCAGTGGTACAATAATAAAATTCATTTTGCTCTGTTTACAAGCAAAAGCAAGTTCTGGGTGTGATGTTCCTTACCAAGTGCTTAACATGCATAACCCTCACAATATCATGCATAACCCTCACAAGTCAGTTTTATTGCAGACACAGGGCTGAGGCTGTTTGAATGGTCTTAAGGGCTACTGACTGTGTTTGTGGCAGAAGCAGCTTTTAAAATGGGGACTTCCTAATCAGATTCCTGAGACTCAGGCTGCGATCCTAACCACATGTTCCTGAGAGTAAGCCCCATTGAACAAAATAGGATTTATGTCTGAGTAGACCTGGTTAGTATTGTGCCTTTAGAAGTGTTATACCAACTGCTCTGGGCCAATTCTTTGGTCCTAGGTATATAACAATCAGAAAAGGTGCAACTTAGTTGTCCCACGTTTAGTAGGCTGAAGCAAATCAAAATGTGGCTGATAGTTCAGTCAGATTAAGCATCAAAGCATGAAGTGTTCAGATTTCAAAAAGTACATTCTCTGGTTTAAAAATGCAAGGTTGAAACTCAAATTTTGAGGTCACCAGTGGGAATTGCATCTTGGCTAGAAGTGTTTTGTCTCCAGCAAGTAAAATAGGTTTGCATCCTTATGGAACACTTCTGAGTAAGGTAAATTTGCCAATAACTCTAATCATATTTATCATCAAAGCTGCTCCAGCAAACTTCTCGACAGATTGCGATATACAACCTGGATCTCCTAGTTTCAGTTTTGAATCTCAACATGAATTTTTGATGTCATGTCTGTTTAAAAAAAAACAAAACCCTTTGAAAAACCTCAAAAATCTGTAGAACTGGACTCAAATTGAATATGTTACAACTTCAATGGAGTTCAAATGTTGTCATTTAAACGTGTTTGAACTCTACGAATGTTTGTGAAGAAATGAATTATTGTGGGCATCACAACTTTTGACCATTGTTTATCTTTGTTATTTGGCTGATGAGGGAGGGGGAACTTGAGCAAATGTTGAGGTGTAGAATTATGTCTATGTTCAGGCTTTGACTTTTGCAAAAGCCAGAAAAGCTGGGAAAAGTACAGAAAGGAGCAAGTAAAAAGATCATGTGGTTACATTATCTTTTTTATAAAGAAAAGACCGTAAAGTATTTGGAGATTTGAGATTTAGAAAAAAAGCTAAAGCAGGACATGTGATATCTACAGATCGGAACAGAGCAAAGAGTGTGTTGACAAATTTTATTTTCTTCAGCTCATCATATTTGAACTTGGGGGCATCTAATCTAATGAAGTTGATTTGCACCAGGTTCAGGCAGAAGAAAGAACCTAATCACACAACATGTAATTATCTTGTGGAATTCCCTGCCACAAGGTCTGGTAATGGCCCCAAGTCTAGGTGGCTTTAGGCGAGGATTAAACAGACATATGCAAGAACTATCCAGGGGCTGCTGCGATAGCTGAAATGTGTATTTGTTCTGAGTTCCTAGTGGCATCCATCTAGCTGAATTTGGACAGAATGCTAGATAGATCTCCCATCCAGAAAGGTAGTTCTTATATTGCAAAAATTAAAAAAAAAATCACATATAGCATCTAATTATAGCAGCTAATCTGAAGCATTTGCAGAAGAAATCTGAACCTCCCTTCCCCCAGATATGTATCCTGGATCTTTCTTCCCCATTGATGCCATCCAAGAAAAAGATGCATTTAGCCAGACAACAAGCCAACAAATACAGCAAAGAAACTGGGCGAGATTCAGGGCCAAATTCCACAATCCTTGCTGCACTCATCCTGGGTGAGTGCGCTTAGAATATGCACAGACTACAAAATAAGTTAAGACGCCATTTAAGTTCAGCTGTTTCAGAATTCTTACTGGATTCAAATGACATTCACTGCAAGTGAGATATCCTTTTCCTGGGCAGTGCTCCGGTTTCTGTGACGTTTTAGTCACTGCACCTTCAGGTACAAAAAAGGTTACCTGTTGAATTTCTACCCAACACAAAATGGTTTTTTAAAGATGCTGGAAGCCTGCCAGGAAAAGGTGGGAAGCAAGAACTGCTTCAAAACCTACACTTTTGAGCACAATGTAAATATTCCATTTCTAAGGAACGGACCTTCACAATAAATAGTATTAACACCGATATGTCAGAGTCACTCTCTGGGTATTTCTTAGTGCTGAAATGAATGGGGTTTCCCACAGATTTTGCTATGTAAAGGACAATTCAGCTGGCATGAAACTGAGGGCTAATTCAGACAACATGCTTTCCCTTTGCAGAACAATATTAGAGAAGAACATCAAATTGATTACCAGTACAGGGGGAAAAAGCAAACATCATTTCACGCAGCGCCCAAACAATTACGAAAACAACTTCACGATGGCAGGGAATGATGACGATTGCCGCCTTAAACGGCATTGGAAAAGTTTAGACATGTCACTGGAGGAGGGGAGAGGTCTCTCAACTGCTATTCATCATGATGGTTAAATGCGGAATTTCCAGGTTCAGGAGCAAGTTCCCTCTGAATACCAGACCCTGTGCACAAGCACTTTGCTGTGTTTTACTTGTGAACTTCCAGAGGCATGTTCTGGCAATAGGATGCTGGATAGAATGGAATCTTGGTTTGATCCAGAGGAAGGGTTCAGATGCGGGGGAAAGCATTAAATAACTCAGGATCGAAACAACCATGCAGCAAGTCCCACAGACCCCAGGGGAATTTGGACTTCTGTTTCTTGAACAGTTCCAAGGCTAGTTTGTGATATAGCCTGGTGGATTTGCAGGGGGGAGGGGGTCTGCCTTTCCAAAAAGAAAAACACCAAAAAGTCAGGCAGGGCATTACCCTTACCTAAAGTCCATCTTCCGATACCAGCAAATGCACACAAAATTTATTCAAGTTTGGAGAAAGATTTACAAGCAGGAGACCTGATTTTGGATGTTCCATCCACATGGATCTTGGGGGGAGGGAGGGTAGTTGTATTCTGACACAACATTTCCCAGTTCGTATTCCCTCTAGGAAACTGGAATCAACCTTAACTGCCCCAGTTTTAGGGTGAACATAAAGTTATTAGGGCTCACCTATCTGGCAGGACTAGCTCAACAACGGAAAACCGATTTTTGCAGTTAAAATATTGCAGACTTGAAAATAGGGCAAGGACATCTTGGATAAGACATGATCAGTCACACAAGGACTTCTCCTGCGCATCCCATTAATTTCAATGGGGTTTGTTCAGGAGAACTTCCTTGGGGATTTTGTCATTAGGTAACATGGCTGGTTGACTGTTGGTCCCCATTTTTGCACCCTGGACAACCAACTAAAGGTGGACTCTTGCAAACTTTTGAAGTTTGTCTCCAATACAGGAATCTCCCGTATTGGAACATTAAGCACTGAATTTTTTTCACTTAGACAATAAGCTCCACCTGCCCATTAATTCAGTTGCAGTCAACCCATGGTAGAGAAGTGATAGAAAAGATGGGTAGCCTACCTCACCATACATAACAGATAATTGCCACATCCATAGACTTCAGCTGATTTTATGGTTTTCAAGGCAACACAACACAAGAATGTGAAAACACTATCCCTGCACATATCAAGCAACAACTTGGACAAGAGTGACACAAAAGAGGTACACTGAGATGTGCCTGTCGCTCGGGCTTGTGGAGTCCCTTTAAGCATCACTCACATACAAGAGGAAAAATTCCTTCCCCTACCACCCGGTTTGTGAATTTTGCATCCAACTGAAGAAGTGCCAACAGCATTATTAAAAGAGGCTGCAAGCTTAAGCTCCCTTGAGTGACAAACAACGGGGCTTCCTGACTCCAAGGAGAGGAGGAGAGATCTGTACTCACCGCGCAAGAAGGTTGAGGAATAGGTCGTAAAGGAATCAAATATGCTGTTGGAAGCCATGACCCAAATCCAAGACCCGGATTGTCTTCCCAGCCAGTCCTTGTGGTTTTTCTTTGGATGGCCCCCACTCTTCTTAGGAAACAAACAATAAATGTAAAAAAGAAAAAACGAGATTCAACTCAAATGCACAACCAAAATCATTTTAAAAAGTGCAAAATAGAGAGAGGGAGATGGAAGGGAGAAAAAAAAAAAAAAAAGAAAAATCCCCAAAGAGGTTTTGTGCCTGTTTATAACCAAGAATCTGATTCCACAGCACCACAGGAATGTCCAGCCACAAGTTTCTCAACAGAAGCATATGCGCACTGGATCGTCATTAGGATGAAAGGGGAGGGGAAAGAACACTGGGCTTTCAAAGAGATCTAGACCCCCCCCTCAAGAGAAAAAAATCAAGACCATGTCTTGGAAGTATGAGGAGCAAAATGAATGAATGAATGAATGAATGAATGAATGAATGAATGAATGGAACTCACCCTACGCAGACCCAACACACACACACAACTGGTGTGGAAAAAACACAAGGAGGAGGGAAGCCTCCCTGTTGAGGTTCAGGTACTCTTCTAAATTGTAGATTGCTTGTGGTTCTGTGGTTGCCAGTAAGGCCTGAAAGAGTGTTAAACTCAACCCTACTTCTGAGGCTCAAGTGTCTCCAGGTCATAATTTGTTGACTGGAAGGGAAGAGTCACCTGATCTATGATGTCACCAAGGCCTGCAATATCTTTCTGTCTTCTTTTTTCTCCCCTCCTCTTCTTCTTTTTTTTAAATAATGGTTTTGAATTTTTTGTTGTTGCTTTTTTTGGTTCACAGGATGCCTGGCTGACTCATTCACAACCTATCACAAATGATACGAGGAGTTGAATTCAGCCGCTCTGGAAGGGGTTCCCTTTTCATGAATAGATGCTGTTGCCTCTGCAGAGGGAGGCAGGAAGAGCAGGGCATATTTTTGATTGAAGTAGTGGCCCGTTGAATACTCCGTGGTTTTTGCTTTCTTAGCTGCTTTTCTCTCTCCCACATTTACCACTTGTCTGTATCTTTTAAAGCATGTGCGCGAAAACACACGCCCCCATCGCTGCACAGCTTTCGAGCTCCTCCAGCCCTATGAGTGAATATTGTGGCTGCCAAGACTAGTTCCATGTGTGTTGATGGGTGGCTCCTCTTCAGAGGGATTTTCTGTGAATTAGTATTAAGAGAAAAAAATATATGAAGCACATGCGGTAGAATAAACATCTTTGCCCAAAGAGCAGGAACGGTGGCTGTTCGTCAGCCTTTAAAGGCACAAGGCACAGACTGGCCTAAAGGGTGGGCGGGGGTCCTAGGCTCCATCCCTGATGTCTTCAATGGAGAAGAATATCAGGATGCAGGTGATGAGCTGATGGGAAAGGCATCAACCTGAGATCCTGGAGTGCCACTCGTCCATTGCGGAAGGCCATCCCAAGACAGACAGACACAACACTCTTCTTAACCCGTTTTTGCCCAACCCACAAGCATACACATTTGATCCTTGTTGTGTGTATGCAATGTTGGGCAGAAATGGCTTAAGCCAACTCAAAGCAAAGCATTACAGAATTCACAGCCCAATCCTAACCAACTGTCTAGTATTGATACAGCCCTGCCAACGGAGTGTGCGTTGCAACCTGCAGTGTGTGTGTGTGTGGGGGGGGAAGGGAGGCAGTCCTCAAGGTCAGAGAATGCTTGCTCCCTTGCCTTGGGGCTGCTGCTGCGTCACTTCTAGAAAGTTGGGCAGGACTGGGAGCCCAATCCTATCCAATTTTCCAGTGTCGATGTAGCCATGCCAACGGGGTGTGTGCTGCATCTTGTGGTAGTGGAGCGGTCACAGAGGCCTCCTCAAGGCAAGGAAACATTTGTTCCCTTACCTCAAGGCTGTAACACAGCTGCACCAGTGCTGGAAAATTGAATAGGATTGGGCCCTGGGCTGCAACTGCAGGATTGCAGGATTACTGGGGTCAGAGTCAGGCCTGGGTCAAAGGCCAGCATTACTTATTTAATAGAGGGATCCTGCATGTAGATCTGAGAGGGCTCCAGTTTCAGTACCCGAGAACTAGAGGAAGATGGCCAAGTGATGGGATTTTGTCCAAGGGGTCAGGGTGGTTGGGACACCAACCAGATAATGCAATCAATTTGTCTTCTGTTGATTCCAGATCTACAGCATCACCTAAAGCAAATCTCCACCATTGTGAATTAATGGAATATATTATATTATATTATATTATATTATATTATATTATATTATATTACAGGTGTGTGTCGCTTAGCGACGTTCTACTTAAGGATTTACCGTATTTACAGCAGTCCCTTAATTGCCTACTGTTATTACAAGCTAATCAATTTCACTCTATGACATTACATAGACAGAAGACTCTATACTGCATTCAGCCACTAGATGGACTTATTCCATTATATTCAACCCCATCTAGTGGCTGAATGTAGTATAGCGTCTAGCATCTATGTAATGTCATAGAGTGAAATGGACTAGCTCATAATAACAGTGTTCACGTAACAATGGACTTGCATAATGAAGTTCATTGGAGAATGAATCCCCTTTATTAAGCAAAATGCACCTGTAATATTATATTATATTATATTATATTATATTATATTATATTATATTATATTATATTATATTATATGCACATGCGTGATCTTGTCTGATCTCAGAAGCTAAGCAGACTCAGGCCTGGTTAGTACTTGGATGGGAGACTGCCTGGGAATACCGGGTGCTGTAGGCTTATACCATGATCTCGGAAGCTAAGCAGGGTCAGGCCTGGTTAGTACTTGGATGGGAGACAGTCTGGGAATAGGGGGTGCTGTAGGCTTATACCAGTCTTTCGAGACTGAAGCTTGCCAACCATCTCCCTATACTGAACACTATCTCCCGATCTTGTCTGATCTCGGAAGCTAAGCAGGGTCAGGCCTGGTTGGTACTTGGATTGGAGACTGCCTGGGAATACCGGGTGCTGTAGGCTTATACCATAGTCTTTCGAGACTGAAGGTTGCCAACCATTTTTATATTATATTATATTATATTATATTATATTATATTATATTATATTATATTGCAACAATGAAACAAGTTGACAACTTGGAGATGAAATGAAATGTCCTAGCCACAAGAGAGACAGCAACAGTTACTGGAAAAGAGACTGCACTGAATGAAGACAGTTGCTCTCCGTCTGCTAATTAAGAGGCAGTAACCACTTTCAAAGGTGCCCCTGGGCCAAATTAGCCCAGGTTACCTGGTCTGGGATTTATGAGGCAGTGGCAAAGGTGGGAGGAGGCTGGAACGGAGTGGTGATGGGCATGAGTGGATTGGACCTGGGAAGAGTGCAGTTTCAGTGGCAACGGCAGTGAGAGCTGCTGAATCCTAACCCCCTTCCCAGATTCCACCCCATGGCATGGATCCGCGCAGACCTGCACCAACTATTTAGCTAGTGCAGGTCTGGGTAGAACCCCCCACGCTGTGGAGGCTTACACCCAGGTAAGATAACTATTGCTCCATTACTCAGAAGAGACTTCCTGGACTGCTTCCCACTACCGCACGATACAGCAGTAGCCATTTTTGTGCTGCTGCATGGAAGGGGGGAATTGGGTTGGTCTCCTAGACACTGTTCTCCACCCATTCTACATAATTACTGGATGAAAGCCAATAAACTGAAATTGAATCCTGAAAAGAGAGAGGACCCCCTGATAGGAAAATGCAGGTACTGAGTCATCTACCTACTTTGAATGGGGTTGCACTCCCCCTGCAAGAATGGGTACACAGTTTGGGAGTTCTCCTGAACTCTCAGCTCTCTCTAGAGAACCAGGTATCAACAGTTGCTAGAAGTGCGTTCACCCAACTACGGCTGGTGTGCTGAGACCATACTTGAGTCATTTGGACTTGGTCATGGTGATCCATGCTTTAGTAACTTCAAGACTGGACTACTACAATGTGGGGCTACCCTCTAAAACAGGGGTGCCCAAACCCCAGCCCGGGGGCCACTTGCAGCCCTCGAGGATTCCCAATCTGGCCTGAGGGGAGCCCCCAGACTCCAATGAGCCTCTGGCCCTCCAGAGACTTACTGGAGCCCGTGCTGGCCCGATGCAACTGCTCTCAGTGTGAGGACGGCTGTTCGACCTCTCACCTGAGCTGTAGGACGAGGGCTCCCTCCACTACTTGGTGTTTCACATCTGTGATGCAGCAGTGACAGAGAAGAGAGTGGCCTTTTATAGGCCTTGAGCTACTGCAAGATCTTCATTCATTCATATAAGTTCCATCTCTAATATATTCATTTATGTAAATTTATTCAAATTTTAAATGTAAATTAATTCTTTTTTATTCCCGGCCCCCAACACAGTGTCAGAGAGATGATGTGGCCCTCCTGCCAAAAAGTTTGGACACCCCTGTTCTAAAAGAATTCAGAAACTGCAACTAGTGCAGAATGTGGTGGCTTGGGTGACTATACAATATGACTCTGCTGGACCACAGCTTCAGCAGCTACACTGATTGCCCATTCACTTCCGGTTCCAATTCCAGGTGCTAGTTCTAACCTTTAAGGTCTTCCATGATTCGGGTCCAGGCTACCTAAAAGACCACCTCCTTCCATACATCCCAGCCTGCCCTCTTAGGTCATTTTTGTAGGGGGCTCTTCTACAAGCGCCGCCTCTGTCCCAGGGAGAGGGGTGGCAGCTCCGGGTCAAGCCTTCTCTGTGGTGGCCCCACAACTACGTAATATGAAATTAATGTATGAACTATGTAATGAAATTACATAGTTTCATTATGTAATGTATGAACATGTATGAATTATGTAATGGAATTAATGTTTCAATGCTGTTTTATGTTTTTCTTTTTGTCTCTTGTGATACAGTTATAAAGCTTTGGAAGCCACCTTGAGCATTTGCTTCAGTATGGGAAAGGTGGGATATAAATTTTCAAGATAATTCCTTGACAAAGCTAACAATCAAACAACTGCAATGAGCCACAATGCTAGGAATATTGAACATTGTACAGTGAAACCAGTCCTTAACACTGGTGTGCTAGTCCAAACATCTGTTGGGCTGTGAGACCACTGAAGAAGAAGAAGAAGAAGAAGAAGAAGAAGAAGAAGAAGAAGAAGAAGAAGAAGAAGAAGAAGAAGAAGAAGAAGAAGAAGAAGAAGAAGAAGAAGAAGAAGAAGAAGAAGAAGAAGAAGAAGAAGAAGAAGAAGAAGATTTATGTCCCACTTTGAAATGTGTCAGCTTATTGAAACCATACAGGTGGACAGCAAATGAATGATGATGTTGTGGGAATTGTGTTCACCCTGAGAAGAGTAAGCAAGCCACTTTTAATAATATCAGACTCAATCCAAAAGTGCCCCATGACGGATGTGCCCCCTCCTGGAAACAGCCCCCCACCCCCCTGCAGCCATTACTCCAGGGGTGCTCACACTTTTTTGGCTCGAGAGCTACTTTGAAACCCAGCAAGGCCCGGAGATCTACCAGAGTTTTTTTTTACAATGTTCGCGCCATCATAACATATAACATTTATGTGTACAATGTATGTTGGTGTACCTTGAGCCCCACTCAGTATAACAGGACTTACTCCTGAGTAGACATGCCTAGGATTAGGCTGTGAGGCTGCAATCCTAGCCACACTTACCTGGGAGTAAGCCCCATTGAGTACAATGGGCCTTATTCCTGGCGTTTCCTCCCAGAGGCACCTGAAGGGGGGGGTCGGCACTCTGCGATCTACTCATTTTGCCTCGCAATCTGCCGGTAGATCACGATCCACCTATTGAGGACCCCTGCTCCAAATGCACAAAGGTGAACAGGGTATGTCCTTCAGCAGGTATTGAGCCCTGTGGCAACCCCTTTCGATAATGAGGACGACAGGTTGGGAAAAGGATCATCGGATCACACAGAACAGAGGAAAACTGTCTGGAAGGAGGTGAAACTAGGCCTGGTTTCTGGGTGGGAGAGCTGGACAGGGCTGATTTTATAGCCAGAAAAAAAAGGAGGGAAACGGCAAAGGAGCCTTTTCGCATCTCTGACCATCCCTTGACCGTCCGCCTTGGTGATGCACAGAGAGGGGTCTGTGAGGCTTCACAACGTCTCCTTGTCTCCAGGAGACGAGTGGTGGTGTGTGCTGTGGTTGTGTTGCAAACCACAGCATTCACACTCAGCCTTTTCCCAGATGCCCACTTTTCCACATTGTATGTTGCCGGCTGGCTGTGTAATGCCCTAGAAATGCAGGGCTGAGAGGACTGCAAAAGCCACCCCCGCTGAACTCTGAGCTGGGGGGAAGCAACGGTAAGGTGAGAGGACAGGGCAGGACATTCTGCCAGTGTCACAGAGTACTCTGGGGTGGAGGTGATGTCTCCTTCCACTTTTATAGATGCAGGATCTCTCTCTCTCTCTCTCTCTCTCTCTCTCTCTCTCTCACACACACACACACACACACACACCACCAGCACCACCACCACCACCACCTTCCTTTTTTCTGTGCATTTTTGCTCAAGGACATGTGCTTCGTGACTTGAAATGACTCAGGGTCCAATCCTATCCAACTTTCCAGCACTGGTGCAGCTGCAATGCAGCCCCAGCATAAGGAAAAAAATGTTCCCTGACCTTGAGGAGGCCTCTGTGACTGTCTCCCCACCAAAAGATGCAGCGCACGCTCCATCAGCACTGCTGCACCGGCATGGGAAAATTGGATAGGATTGGGCCCTCAGACTAGTGACTTGAAATTTTTTCAAGGCAGGTTGCAATGGGCACACGCTGTGACTCATGAACCGAATTGCAGGGTTGTCGCGACTTGACTCGCAACTCAAGCTTGGTGACTTGGAGTGGACGCATCCCTGCTAATTTGTTGAAGAGTCATTGCTTAAATAACGTCACATGCCTATGTTCTGCAACCCGTTCCTAGCAAATTTCTGCCCCAGTATTGGTTTTTAGAGGGGCCTTGTTAAAATGTTGACCGTGTGACTTATCAGAGAGACATCCTCTAAGTCAGGAGTGTCCAAAGTTTTCGGCAGGAGGGCCACATCATCTCTCTGACTCTGTGTCGGGGGCCAGGGGAGAAAAAAGAATTAATTTACATTAATATTTGAATAAATTTACATGTTTACATAAATTAGTATACTAGAGGTGGAACTTATATGAATGAATGAATGAAGGTCTTGCAATAACTCAAGGCCTATAAAAGGCCTTGCACAAAGAAAGGCTGGCCTTTTCTTTGCATCACAGACATGAAACAGCAGGCAGTGGAGGGAGCCCTCATCCCACAGCTAACGCGTGAGGTCAAACTGTCGCCCTCACGGTGAGAGCAGTTGCGTCGGGCCAGTGTGGGCTCCAGCAAGTTTCCGGAGAGCCAGAGGCTCATTGGAAGCTGGGGTCTCCCTGAGGGATGCATTGGGAGTCCTTGAGGGCCGCAAGTGGCCCCAGGGCCGGGGTTTGGGCACCCCTGCTCTAAGTGGTGGTCCTCTGACAACAGCGGGGAGCAGTGGCATAATAAGCAGGAGCAGTCCTCCCTGGGTACTAGGCTTGAAGGGAGTGCTACATGAGGCCCAGCCAAGATGGCAGCAGCCGCAGCAGCAACAGCGTGGTCACAAATATGTAGAGGCTGCTGCCGCATCTGCCTCCTTGTGGTTCAGTGGCTTTGCGATCTCGATGCCACCCCCGTTCCTTCTCCTCTGGAGGTTCAAACTTCCAGCGTCCTCATTTGAGTTGGGATAGACTCTCACCATTTGATTTGATCCCTGTGCACCCAGACCTGGGCCATAGAGGGCTGTTAATTCCGGCAGGCACAAACTATCCTGGAGATTTTTCGCTCAGCTCCATCTCAGAGGTTTTTGAGAGGTTGAGGGGGACCAGGCTTCCATGTGTATATGTGGTTTCTCCTCTTCTTTGGCAATGAAATTCCTCCTTTTGGTTAAATCGCTGCGTTTTTTCCATGGGTGTGGCCTAACGAAATCTAAACACTCCATTTTTGCTCCTGGAGTCAACTCTAAGGGGTTATTATGTGGTAAAGAAATTGGTGGGTATCCCATATGTTATCGATATACTGTACCAGGGAGCTTAACATGGCATTTAACAGCTAGTCCCAACGTTTCACTCTTCCAATGTCATACATTTTTTGAGAAGCGTAACAGTCTGTTTCACATATTTATAGCCCAACCCTATGGAAGGTTATCCAGAAGTAAGCTCTACTGTGACCAAGGATTGCAGTTTCATATATTATTAATATTGAGAATACTTGTATACCACTTTTCAACAGGAGTAGCTCACAAAGCGGTTTGCAGAGTAAAAGCAATCAATAAATGGTCTCTGTCCCCAAAGGGCTCGCAATCTAAAAAAAAAAACAACACAGAAGAGACACCGGCAACAGTCACTGGAAAATATGCCATGCTGTGGTGAAGGGGGGGCAGTTGCTCTCCCCCTGCTAAATAGAAGAGGACACCATTTGGAAAGGTTCCCCTTTGCCCAGTTAGAAGGGTCCAACTATTCCTATTTGCAGGGAGCTGATCCCTACTAAGTGACAAAAATAGGGGGCCATTCTTGGCAAATAGGAATATTTAGAGACTATGTAAACCTGCAACCTTTGATCACAGTGGATAATCTCCCCTAGGTTATTCCCCGATAAAATTCTCCAACAAATCATTATCCCTGCCTTGTTAAGATGCCTTGATTTGCAAACCTTGCCATTCTTCGGGCTTCTGCTCTGTCCTTGGGAAATCTAAATATCTGGATGAGGTAGTACCCCCACACAAACCCCAGTGTCAAGCGCACAACTAGGCTAGCAGGTTCATAGAATGAGTGGCATTCACCATGAAATGGATGTCACATGGCATGAATGGTGTTCCACCTGTACTTCAGCAGTCAAGGCAGTTTACATACGCAGGCTAGTCTAAACCACCATTTTTCCAATGGGGTTTTTACAATATGTTCTGTGGAAGACCCTCAGTCATCAGATGTTGCCTTCTCAGTGTGGCTATTTATTCTGACTGTCTACCTTCAAACTTGAGAAGGCAATTGTGTATCATCAAGCCTGGACAGGTCCTCAAGGACCTTTCTTTGCTGGCTGGCTTTCACACACACACCCTGCACTCGCACTGTAGTGGCTAATCATCTCATCAGAAACTCGCAGCAGGTACAGCAGTTTCTCACAGACTGGCATTCTGCCTCCCATTCAGAAATAAGACCTGTTTCTCCTGCTTAGCTCTTCAGGCAGTACAGCAGCTCTACCACCAGTGCACACCTCCTGCCCACTCATTTCATTTCACAGCAGAAAAGGCCCCCTCTCCGAATGCCTTGCCTCTGAAGGTAGGGGGTACCTGGAGCGGGATCTTGTTGTTGGCATCCTTCAGTCTTGGAAGACTATGGTGTCACACTCTGAATGGTGGTTCTGGAACAGAGTGTCCTCTCCAGTGCGTGAAGCCTGGGTAAAGCAGGTATGGAGGATAGGCTGTTACCCATGCAGCAAATCCCCCCTCTCCATGTCGCTGAAATGGTCCAACGGAAAGGCAGAAGCCAATATGGTTGGTTCCAGCAGCGTCGCAGGAGTTGCCAGAACGTGACTGTGTTCAGCCATGAACTGCCTCAGGGACTCCGGCTCCAGATTTTGCCTCGAGGTTGACTCCTGAAGCCTTTTCCATAACTGGATGTAGCCACAAGGCAGTGGAGGTTTGGGATCAGAGTTTTCCTTCTCTCAGATGAGCTGCCTTTCCAGGCTGACGAGTCCCATCTACCCGGTGGCTGTTTAGTCGCCTCTTACGACAAGTACAGCCAAACTGAGGGCCTATTCTTATCCCCAGCCCCCAGGGAGCGGGATCTATGAAGACAAGTAAGGCAGGAACATATGGGTGATATCTGTGTTCCAAATCTAATGATTCCTGGGCAACATGGACTTCTGATGTGCCATTTGAGCAGAGACAGCCTCTTTTCATTGCAATGTCGGGCAGGTTCTTGTTTTGCCAAATTCCTGTTCCAAGCTTGACCTAGAGAACTTATGCTCACTTTAAGCTAATTAGTTCCCCGACTTAAAGCCGGCTCACTCTAGCAGCATACAAAACTATTATTGACCCTCAGCACCAACAGGAAGGTAACCAGTAGGTAGCTTGCCTATGGGGCTGCAGGGTCCCTCCTCCCAGTTCTCAAAGCAAAGGGCACTGCTCTTCTGGGTACAGCAGTGCCCCCTCAGCTCTCCACCACACAGCAGTCTTCAGCCATTCCCCATCGCTCAGCAATCCCCAGTAGTCCATTCACCTGTCAGTCAACCAGTCAGTCAGTCCGTTGGTCAGTCAGCAGGTCTGGTCATCCATCAGCCAGTTTGTTAGTCCCTCAGTCAGTCCTCTCTCCTTTCCTCCTTCTACTACCCACAAAACTCTCCTTCCTCCAGGTGCTGCTTCCTGGGGGCCTTGTTACCTCTATGGTAACAAAGAGAGTCTGGTCCAACAGGAAGCTGATGGAGCATACCAAGATCCAGGTCTACAGAGCTTGCGTCCTGAGTACACTTCTGTACTGCAGCGAGTCATGGACTCTTCGCTCACAACAGGAGAGGAAACTGAACACTTTCCACATGCGCTGCCTCCGACGCATTCTCGGCATCACCTGGCAGGACAAAGTTCCAAACAACACAGTCCTGGAATGAGCTGGAATCCCTAGCATGTATGCACTGCTGAAACAGAGACGCCTGTGTTGGCTTGGTCATGTCGTGAGAATGGATGATGGCCGGATCCCAAAGGATCTCCTCGATGGAGAACTCGTGCAAGGAAAGCGCCCTACAGGTAGACCACAGCTGCGATACGAGGACATCTGCAAGAGGGATCTGAAGGCCTTAGGAGTGGACCTCAACAGGCGGGAAACCCTGGCCTCTGAGCGGCCTGCTTGGAGGCAGGCTGTGCAGCATGACCTTTCCCAGTTTGAAGAGACACTTGGCCAACAGTCTGAGGCTAAGAGGCAAAGAAGGAAAGCCCATAGCCAGGAAGACAGACCAGGGACAGACTGCACTTGCTCCCAGTGTGGAAGGGATTGTCACTCCCGAAACGGCCTTTTCAGGCACACTAGACGCTGTTCCAGAACCACCATTCAGAGCGCGATACCAGAGTCTTTCGAGATTGAAGGTTGCCAACAACTAACAGCCCAATCCTTCTTCTTCTTCTTCTTCTAATAATAATAATAATAATAATAATAATAATAATAATAATAATAATAATAATAATAATAATATTGTTGGCAAAAATCCATGTGGACCCAGGGCGAGGGATCAAGGCTGGGTAGAGAGTTAGGATATCAGTCTGCACCACTGCCACTGATATCAAACCCTTCCCAGTTCCGATCTGCCCTCCATTCCTCCTCAACCGCTGCCCCGTTCCTCCCCTCCCCTTCCCTGCCTCATCTCACCCCCGCAGTGGCATTGCAAGGGGGCGCGAGGAATGTGTGTGGACCGCACCGGCTGACGCATTTGGGGGGATGACACATTAGTTCCGAGAACCAATGAGGTGTTATGATGACACAGCAGGGAACCCATAAGGTGTTAGTTTGAGTCAGCTCTCATTTCCAAGTATCCGAGCTAATGCTAGAACTCTGATTCAGTTGTGTGAATGTCATCAAGTCAGGTTGGTCACTGGTTTTATGTTGGTTACTTGTTTGTTGGGTTAACCTGTACTGTTCTATATTAAAATAAATAAACAGAATGGGGGTGACATCAGCCCTAGTGATGCCACTGCATTTCGGCTGAAATGGTAATTTATGGTAATTTATTCTGCATGGTCTGGTATGGGAGGTCTGGTATGGGAGGGGGTCCATCATGGGGGGTGACACAATGAACTCTTGCACCGAGTGACACAAACCTGAAGTGATGCCTCTGTGCCCCTCCCTTCCACCCCTCTGTGCTGACTTACTGGTACCAGCGCATGTGTTCTGTCCACTGGCTGCCTTCAGCAGCAGCCAGGCCACGCGGAATGTCTAGTCACTTTTTGCGACAGCCATAAACTGCCTTATGCCACGGTAACTCTTGTTCCGGAGGCATAACACTTGAATAGGACTGGGCTGTAAAACTCAATGTGCATAGGATCGATCCTTCTAACTCAGCATTGGCTGCATAGAACAGGAGTAGGATTTAAGATTGGAGTCTTTCCCAGCATACCTGGCCATCACCCGCCATCACCATCATCATCAGCATTTCCTGCCATCACCTAGGCTTTTACCCAACTCACTGGGCTGCGAGAGCCTGACAAGTGGCCCATGAAGTCTCAGGAAAAGATTGCCTCTGATTACTTCCCGTGTGCACCCCCCACGGACAACCAGAGAGGGCAGAGAATGAACCGCCCACAGCCAGCAACGAAAGCAGCAACCCACAAATCCGCACTATAAAAAATAAATCTCTAATAAATCTTGTTTAATCATTACAAATCTAATTGAATTTTTTGAGGGAAGGGGTGATGGTTGCATGCAGGGCCCATAAGACAGGGGGTAATTTGTACCTGGGCCCAAGGTCATCAAGGGGGCCCAGAAGCCAAATGAGGGCCCCCAGAAATTTCCTGGGATCTTATATTTTCCAGTCTCACCCAGAATTGCTGCCCACATGGGATGCAAGGTACACAGTGGCTGGTTGGTTGTCCACCTTCAGTCTCGAAAGACTATGGTATAAGCCTACAGCACCCGGTATTCCCAGGCAGTCTCCCATCCAAGTACTAACCAGGCCTGGCCCTGCTTAGCTTCCGAGATCATGGTATAAGCCTATAGCACCAGGTATTCCCAGGCAGTCTCCCATCCAAGTACTAACCAGGCCTGACCCTGCTTAGCTTCCGAGATCAGACGAGATCAGGCATGTGCAGGGTAAAAGTTGCTGCTGCGGCTGCCGCAAGCCATATGTCCTGGGCCAAGGAATGCATACATGGCTCTCCTGCACACTGTCAAATCTGGGAGGAAACTGGCCTGCTGCAGTAGCTCTTTGGCTTATGGATCTGCTTACCATGAAAGAGTGGGAAATGGGACTCTTGCCATGGGCAGCAAAATGGCAGATGCGCTTCAATGTCAGTAATTGTAAGGTCATGCACACTGGGGCAAAAAATCAAAACTTCACATATAGGCTGATGGGTTCTGAGCTGTCTGTGACACATCAGGAGAGAGATCTTGGGTGCTGGTGGACAGGTCGATGAGAATGTCGACCCAATGTGCGGCAGCAGTGAAGAAGGCCAATTCTATGCTTTGGATCATTAGGAAAGGTATTGAGAACAAAACGGCTAGTATTATAATGCTGTTGTACAAATCGATGGTAAGGCCACACCTGGAGTATTGTGTCCAGTTCTGGTCGCCACGTCTCAAAAAAGACATAGTGGAAATGGAAAAGGTGCAAAAGAGATACGGGGCTGGGGCACCTTCCTTATGAGGAAAGGCTATGCCGTTTGGGCCTCTTCAGCCTAGAAAAGAGATGCCTGAGGGGGGACATGATTGAGACATACAAAATTATGCAGGGGATGGACAGAGTGGATAGAGAGATGCTCTTTACACTCTCACATAATACCAGAACCAGGGGACATCCACTAAAATTGAGTGTTGGGAGAGTTAGAACAGACAAAAGAAAATATTTTTTTACTCAGCATGTGGTTGGTCTGTGGAACTCCTTGCCACAGGATATGGTCATGGCGTCTGGCCTGGACGCCTTTAAAAGGAGATTGGACAAGTTTCTGGAGGAAAAATCCATTACGGGTTACAAGCCATGATGTGTATGTGCAACCTCCTGATATTAGAAATGGGCTATGTCAGAATGCCAATGCAAGGGAGGGCACCAGGATGAGGTCTTCTTTTATCTGGTGTGCTCCCTGGGGCATTTGGTGGGCTGCTGTGAGATACAGGAAGCTGCACTAGATGGGCCTATGGCCTGATCCAGTGGGGCTGTTCTTATGTTCTTAACTACAATTCCCAGGAAGCCTTGCAGGTCTCTTGTTACCTGGTGTGCTCCCTGGGGCATTTGGTGGGCTGCTGTGAGATACAGGAAGCTGGACTAGATGGGCCTATGGCCTGATCCAGTGGGGCTGTTCTTATGTTCTTGTGTTCTTATGAGTGTATCACGGATAGAGCAGTGGGACTACAGCTGCTGCAAAAGTACATTTTGGTACACCCAGGACACTTTCCATTCTAGTATGAGCCTAAATATGATGATCTAATTTTCTGCAATGATTTTTGATATTGAAAAAAAGAAATTTTAGAGACTTCGGAGTGAGTTTGGTTTTCTGTATTACTGTATCTAGCTGTCCACACTGTGTGGGCAGGTAAACCTGGGCTCCACATTGGGAAAGAAGGTAGACCTGGCTCCAAAGACTTTTCCTGCTGTTTCCGCCCTCCCCCTGCCTTGTTTTGCCCCTTCTCCACCCCTGTTCTGCCTAGACTTGTTGCCACCCCCACTCTGTTTCACCCCTCCCCCTTTGGAGCCCAGAAGAAACATAGTATGCCTTGAAGACATTCCTCTCAGAGGCCCTGGTTGCATGTGGTCCACGCCAATTCCAATTTTTGTTTCAGTGGTCCCTGGGCAACTAAAGGTTGGGAACCACTGCCCTAACTCAGGCCATTAACAGACCAAGGTTTCTCTAATGAAGTTGAGCACATAAGAACATAAGAAGAGCCCTGCTGGATCAGGCTAAAGGCCCATCTAGTACTACTTTCTGTATCTCACAGTGGCTCACCAGGTGCCTCAGGGAGTACACAAGACAACAACAGACCTGCATCCTGGTGCCCTCCCTTGCAGCTGGCATTCAGAGGTAGACTACTTCTAAAACCTGGAGGTTGCACATTCCTATCATGGTTTGTAACCGGTGACGGACTTTTCTTCCATAAATCTGTCCAATCCCCTTTTAAAGGCATCCAGGCCAGATGCCATTACCGCGTCCTGTGGCAAGGAGGTCCACAGATTAATTACACGCTGGGTAAAGAAATATTTTATTTTGTCTGTTCTAACTCCCCTGAAACTCAGTTTTAGTGGATGTCCCCCGGTTCTGGTGTGTGCACATTCAGGCACACTTCTAAATATCTTGACATTGGTTTTCAAAGAGCAAGAAACTAACAGCCTTGTGGTTTAGATTAGAAGCTCAATTCAGATAGCCTTTTTAATGTGCTTTTAGAAGATGTCTCCTCTTGGTAGTTCCTTCTGTTGAAAACAAAGGCCATTTTTCTCATGTTACAAAGAAGGCATGCAAGATCGGAGACTGGCCTGGTGGAGTCTGGGTTCAGGCTGTTTGCTGTGGCTGCCATCCTGACCAGAATGCCACAGGAAACCACGAAGTGTAAACAAGAGGTCGACAGTGGGCCATACGTTCCCCTCTGCTTCCCAAAGTGGAAGGGAGCCAAACCTTGGTGGACCTGATGTTCTCTGGTTGACCAAACCAGCTGATGGATGGAGGATGGTTCCTCCCCAACCCTTGTTCCTTCAGCCCTAGAAGGTCAGGAACATTTCAGCTCTGTCCAGGAGGCCCAGACTCCCTGATTTCATAGGTCTTCTTGGCTAGGATTACATTTTCATCGAATAGCTTTGGGTGTGACGTACCCAAAGGAGTACGCCAGGAGAATGACGTAACTTTAGATTAGTGATTTTCAATCAGTGTGCTGTGGCACATTGGTGTGTCTCTAAAAGCCCACAGGTGTGCTGAAGAAGTACGGAGCACAGTTGAAAATCACTGAAAAGCTCTCCTGGGTTCTGCAGCTCTGTTTCTAGAGCACAGCCAGTGGAGGAAGAGGGACAGACAGTGGTGTCACTAGGGGGTGAGGGGATGTGTGAACCACACCATGGGACACCCTCAGTGGGGCAAAAATTTTGGAAATCTTTTGGAAAAATTTGTATTTGTGAATAATGCCATCCTGTTATGTAAAGGTATTTTATTGGAAAGGTACTACCATGCGGAATGTATTGAATGAATTACCTGCATTCTGTCAAATGTTATGTAATAAAAAGTGGATTCCCTTAACTCAGAAATGACCAAAGAGACTGATTGTTCTGAGAGTGATTGTTCTGTGTTATGATGACACAGCTGGGAACATATAAGATGTTAGTAGGAGCTGGCTTTCATTGTCATGGATCAGAGCTCATAAGAACATACGAACATAAGAACAGCCCCACTGGCTCAGGCAAAAGGCCCATCTAGTCCAGCTTCCTGTATCTCACAGCGGCCCACCAAATGCCCCAGGGAGCACACCAGATGACAAGAGACCTGCATCCTGGTGCCCTCCCGTGCATCTGGCATTCTGACATAGCCTGTTTCTAAAATCAGGAGGTTGCACAAACACATCATGGCTTGTAACCCGTAATGGATTTTTCCTCCAGAAACTTGTCCAATCCCCTTAGGACCCAACCCAGAGCAATCCACGCCAGCTCACTACCAGTGCTGACCGTCGTAAATGTGCCATAAGGGCAAATGTTTGCCCAGGGCAAACCCGTGCTGAAACAGCACTGCTTGGAGGCTGGCAGTCTACCACCCGGTGTTCGCTTAGAGTAATGGGTGGCAGAGAGGTAGGTCCAAGCGGGGGGGGGGGAGGCAGGAAGGAGGCGTTCTGGAGTGGGTAGGGGGTGGGCTGAAGGCGTGGGGGGGAGGGAGCAAGGCGGGAAGGGGGCAGGACTGGCGGAGCTCAGCTCCATTGGATCCGGAAACCCGTTTCAGGCCTCGCGGCCCTACACAAAGCATCCTTACTCTGTGCCAGCTAGGTAGCCGATGCAGAGTTGAGTAGCCCCATTGCAGGGCTGCTTCCCTTACTCGGGGGAAGGGGACAAATGTCCCCTTCCTTGGAGAAGTTGCCACCAGCTGCCTCTTGTGCTTATGATGCTGTGGCAGCCATTTTGGTGCCACGGCAGCCTCCCACACTGGGCAGCTCAGGATTGGGCTGTTATTCCGTTGAGTGATTGTCATCACACTGGTTTTTTTGTTGAGGAGGAGGCCTTCTTCTTCTGTTTATGGACTCCCTAAAGACAACTGGTGGGCCACTGGGGGAAGAGGATGCTGGACTAGATGGGCCCCTTTTGCCTTGAACCAGCAGGCAGCCTCTTTTTCTGTTCCTTATGACCATGACGGCGAAGAACAACTTCTGCATTCTGAAGCAGCAGGTGTGATGCGCAGGCAAGAGCTTCTCATAGACAGAATGGGCACCTTTAGAGCCAAGATGGGCCCTTGATGTGATCCAGCAGGGACACCTCTTCTGTCACCAAGCTTATGCCAGCGAAGGGGATGAAAAATTTGACTGCCTTTCTTGGCCGTCAGATTTCCCCTCAGACTTTAATTCAAGGCGGTTTACATAGGCAGGCTATACTAAATCCCAATAGGGATTTTTACAATGAAGAAGGTTCTGTCTTTCAAGAACCACAACATTTCAGATGGATCTTTAATGATCTGGTATCACATTCTGGCCTCCATTTTCCTCCCACACAGGCTGACAGCGGCCAAAGAGCAGGTGGAATAACGCAGCATAACTCGGCTAGGCTTGTCAGCTGCTTCAAGGTCTCGCTGTTCACGGTGCCGGTGGCCTCGAACCGGCGACCTTCGGATGTTATCTTCAGGCAAACGGAGGCTCTACCCTCTAGACCAGACCTCCTGCCCAGACCAGACCTCCTGCCCATCCATGGGCAGTATGGATGGCAGTATCCATCAATATACAGTGAACCTTGCCTGCAATAATCTTGCTGGCATCTAAACACAGCTGTTGGACACCAAATAATTTGGACCAGGTCTTGCCTTCTCACTGGCACTGCAAACAGGCACACCATCTCAAAGTGGCAGACCTTTCCCACTGGTGCTGGGGCGTGGAGCTATGTCCACCGGAGCTATGTCCACAAGGGTGAGGAGGGCAGGGAGGGGTTGCAACGGGGTGGGAGAGGGTGGCAACAGGGGCACGGGGTAGGTGGATCAGGTCCAAGGGATAGAATTGGTGGTGTCAGTATGCACCCTGTACTATTCCCCCTTCCCAGGCCTGATCCATCAACATGCACTTGCGCCAGCTACATAGCTGGTGCTGGTCCAAGTCGACCCGTTGCGCTCCCAGGGGTTTACCCCAGGGCAAGGGGACAGATGTCCCTCTTACCTTGAGGTGACCTGCAGCCTGCAAAATCCCGTCAACAGATGCAGTGGAAGCCATGCTAGAACCACTGCATTGGTTCGGGGGAACTTAAGTAGGGTGGTCAGCCTTAATGAACTTAATGTGTTTGGTTTCTCAGGCAACGTTGCATAGAGTTAGGCTGTGTCTCAGTATTAATGAACAGAGGGAATAAGGCTTTTCTAGATTAATATTAACAACACTTTTTAGAAATAGTTAAAGTTACAGGACTGGCCCATCCATGAGGTCAACTGGGCAATTTGCCTGAGGTTGTGGATTGACCCACCTCTGTCTGCCCGCATGTCTACCGCTCCTCCTTTCCTCCTGCTCCTTTGAACATCTCTAGCACACTACATTCCTCTCCAGCATATTTCATCTTCCTCTCCACCCCCTCTTCCTTTTCAGATTCAGGAGTGGTGGTGAACGTTGATGCCACGGCAGCAGCTGGCTCGCTGTTGGGTAAGGGAAGGGCAGCGCTGGAGACCCGGCCTCAAGCTTGGGGAGTTCTTGGGTTTGGCCCCGCAACTTTATAAATGCTTTTGCAGAGTCACAGGAGGTTTTCGCTGGACTTGGGAGCATAAATACTGCCATATGCTTAAATATAAAACATGCAAAACAAATATAAAACATGCAAAACAAGCCCTATTTTATTGTTCCTTCCTTGCTGGTCATCCCCTCCAGCCATAGATGTTCAAAGGTAGAGAACCAGAGCAGTCTCCCCACTCCCCGCGAATCATAATTCAGTCCACAAACATTTATATGGAGGTTTGGGGCCAGCAGAACACTGATCAACATGCTTCGTTTCAAAAGGACAGCAGCCTATTCAGTGGTGATCCGTTGGTTTGGGTTGACTCCGGGAGCAGGGAACATTACAGGGCCCACTGGAGATCAAGTAAGCCAAATTCCACAACCCTGGAGGGCAGTTCCACGAAGCCATTGGGTGTTAGCATTTTATATGCAAAGCTCACAGCATAGTGGCAAAGGAATAGAACCCTCTCTATCCCTTTCCTGTTTGCATGCAGGGCAAAAACTTCCATAGGGACTCATGCAGGTAGACTCAAACAGAAAACTCTTGGCAAAGAATGTGGAGTGTCAAAAGGTGACAAACCTCGATGGTTGCACTTCTCTCAAAGGAGGTGCCTGTCCCTTTCCCCCCCCCAACTGTCCACCTCCCCAACTCCTCCCCAACTCGCCTTGAGAGCAAGAAGACAGTCCACAGGATAAACCAGGGACCCACCTGCCACCCCCAGCAAGAGATATACCAGGTCCTGGGCTGGGATTCAGAACTGGGCTCAGAAAAATCAAGGTATTATCCATTAATATAGAAAGATTGTAATTTCCCAGAACTTTGGCATGAAGATCAGGGGCCTTGGAAAGTTCACTTAATTCCAAGGCTCCTGGTAGCTCTGGGAGGTGGAGTTTCCAGGGCACTTGCCCTCCCTACAAATGATATGGGAGCCTTGGGAAAAGTACATTTCTCAGGGGGCCTAGGATGCTGCCATAGCAGCATTCCAGAAGATGCTTGGGTGGGGGGAATGTGGAAGACTGCTGCCACTGGAGTTGCTGCCACTACCAGGCCAGCTAACTGGGAAGGCAGGAGTTTTTCCAGTTCAGATTACCAGCTGTCTGAGCTGGAGAAGCATCATGGCGGCCTAACACTCACTGTGGAGTGGAGGAAAGCATCACCAGTCATAAATCACAATTCAGAAAGAAAACCTGGTGATTTCGCTCCATGACCAGGTCCCCAGATTGAGGGAAGAGGAAGATCTGAAACCTTTCTGGGCCAGAAAGAATCTGGGTTGTTAATGGTTGGCAACCTTCAGTCTTGAAAGACTATGGTGTAAGCCTACAGCACCCGGTATTCCCAGGCGGTCTCCCATCCAAGTACTAACCAGGCCTGACCCTGCTTAGCTTCCGAGATCATGGTATAAGCCTACAGCACCCGGTATTCCCAGGCGGTCTCCCATCCAAGTACTAACCAGGCCTGACCCTGCTTGGCTTCCCAGATCATGGTATAAGCCTACAGCACCCGTTATTCCCAGGCGGTCTCCCATCCAAGTACTAACCAGGCCTGACCCTGCTTAGCTTCCCAGATCATGGTATAAGCCTACAGCACCCGGTATTCCCAGGCGGTCTCCCATCCAAGTACTAACCAGGCCTGACCCTGCTTAGCTTCCAAGATCAGACATGTGCAGGGTAACAGTTACTGCCAGGTTGTTAATGATCCCAAGTGGAATTGCCAGCACGTTCCTCCTCTGATCAGCAACCTCAATGGTCAAGGCAGTGAATAAGGTAGACCTGTAGCACTCCTCATTGGAGTCTCAGGGAGCCTGACATTGCACACCCTTGGACGTATATCTTTTTTTTTTTTTAAAGGAAGGGATGAGACAGCAAGAGGCTGGGGCACTTTCTTCTGAGTCGTTCTCTTGCTGCTCTTTGTGGATGTGGCCTGAACAGCGAGAGTGTTTTACTACTGACTGCTAGAGTCTCTGTGAGTCAACAATCCTCAAAGGTTTTTGGGCTGGGCATCAAACATTCATTATGGTGGGGGGGGGGAGTGGGGAAGAGAAAACCAGGACTAATTCCACAGGAAACCATAGCATGCGAACAGCTCAAAATAAATAAGCCCGTTAGCGCAACCGCCTGCCTCTCCTTCTGGCTGCTCTTTGGGATTTTTTTAAAGCTGTGCAGTGGGGGGTCTGCCCCACTGGGACATCTCTGCAATCAGGTCCATTGCTCAGATCCGGCAAGACAGAAAATGGCATTAAAAGGAATGTCCGACAGTATTATTTCTGATTCCTAACGTTAAATGTTGCATGAACATGGACACACACACATATCCCCCCCCCCAACAAAAGCAGAAAGCTCAGGAAATCATTAAAATCCAGCACGTTTCCCATTGTATGGAATGCAGGCTGAGTTGGCAGAACTTTGGGGCACCATCATGGGGGTAGAGAAGAAGGAGTGAGAGCTAAATATAAAAACCTCCACAGTCTTCTTCCCCGTTTTGTACAAATGTGCACCGGGGGGGGGGGGAGCATTATGCATTATGCAAATCCTGCTCCTATAATCCCCTTAACGGCAAAATATGCCATTGCAGTTTTCCAAAAGAATGGGCAAGAAAATAAGAGCCTATGTTTTTCCTGTCTCTGAGCTTCATCAAACAAGCGGCACATTTTTTGGTTTAGAGAAAACAATTTTATTACCCTCAGCAATAGACTTAAAAAACAACTTTAAAAAAAGCAACAAACCAAAAATCTCCCTTTGCTAGCAAAACAGAAAACACTTTGGAAAGGCTTTGGAAGGAGTGAGCATGTGGGGGCCAGATAAATCAAGCCCAGAAATTCTACTTTTAAGAAGTTTTGGGGGGATATTTCCTCACCCAAGTCTTGCCAGCCAACCAGAAGAATATTCAGCAAGGCTGGTCTGGGGTCCACCCATTGCTAGACAAAAGAAGGGGACCTGGTTTGTTTTTTCAACTCAGTTTGGTTTTCCCATTTTGCCAATCACGTACTTCCAATTTTGAAATCTTGATTTGTGCCTGCTTGTCTCATGTACCCAAGCCTGCTGTGCAAGAGGAAATGGAAGCTGTGCATGGACAAAAAAGCACATTTACCTCCACGTACACAGTGTCAAAATTGTATACAATGTATAGATAAATTGTATTTGGAATCTGTCTTGGTTACAGACAATAGCATTTGTTTAGTTCCCTCTGATCATGAGCCCCTTGTAACTGATGAAGTGTGGCACGTCCCTTGGTTAAGTTGTTGATTGTTGACATGTGTGTTCAAGTCTGGTTTTAACAAGTCCAAGTGTGAACATAAGTTTCAGCTCATAAACACCGCAGCTGATTGATTAGTGATAGCACCTGCAATATTGTGATACACCAAAGAGAAGCACCCCGTTTTTGTTGTAAGAATCCACTTCTCATTTGCTAATGATATCAGGGCTTGATATCAGGGCTACTTTAAAGCAGCCATTTTCAACCAGTGTGCATGTCACATTGGTATGCCACAAAAGGTCTTCAGGTGTGTTGTGGGAGTTTGGAGCACAACGGTTGAAAATCACTGAAAAACTCTTCTAGGTTCTTCCTCTGCTGGTGGAGGAAGTGGGATAGACAATTCATTACTACAGTTTCCCTTAGAAACAGAGTTGCAGAACCTGGAAGAGTCTCCCAGAAGTTGGAAGTGACATCACAAGAGGATAAGACCATAGAGGTCAGTGCGCCATGAGAAGAAAAATATTGCAAATCACTGCTTTAAAGTTTGCACAGATCTTTCCACCGATCCATCAGTAGATAGGTGGTATGGCGTGGAGGCAATGTGTCATGGCAGCAGGGGCAGATCCAAGGGGTGAATGGGTGCACGGTCCCCTAAGCTGTCTGCCAGCAGGGAAGGGTGCCTGCTGGGCTGGGGATCAAAATAGGGTGCCAGGGGAACATCTTCTCTTGCTGTTTGTACCCATTGGAGCTAGTTCTACTCTCAGAGGCAGTTGAGAGCAAATTTGTCCCTTCCTCCATATGACAGCCCTTCAGGTATATGAAAAGTGCTATATTATCCCCTCTCAGCCTTCTCTTTTCCAGGCTAAACATACCAAGTTCCCTCAGACTATCCTCAAAGGGCTTATTCTCCAGCCCCTCTGATCATCCTTGTCGCTCGTCTCTGAACCTGCTCCAGTTTGGCTGCATCTTTCCTAAAGATTATACAGAAGAAGACAGTCTCTCAAACACCCCAAGCCATATGGGACTTTAAAGGTGGGCCAGTAAAAGAGCTGATGCGCATCTGAAGAAACCCACTGGTGACCAGGCGGCCTACCAGGAAGTAAAAAATACCTCTCCCAGGCTGTCTGGTTGTCTTCTCCCCCATTGCATGTGGCACGCACTCCGTCAGCAGCACTGCTGGGGCTATCAGACACATTCAATAGGCATAACAGCTTCAACCAATCATAAAGTGGCCCCTTTGGGGACTTGCATCATGTAAATCTGTAAAGACCCGTGAAAAGGGCAACAGCTTATTACATCGACGGAATCTTCTTTGTTTGGAGGCAGATCAATAAGGTCTGAGCCATCTTGCTGACCTGTTGCATGGGAGGGCAGGAGCAAAGGAGAATCTCACTTGGCCGCGGCATTAAAGCATCTGTTCCTCGTCCCCTCGGAAAAGCAAGTTGCACTGGGGAGACGGGGCCATAAAACACTGCGCTTTGCGTGAAGGCTGATTCCGGAAATGTTCACTTGGCAGAGAGATCACCTTTGCTCTTGGACCTGTACTGTGGGCCTTTAAACTTCACTTGACGTGCACAGCACTTACCAAAGCAGCACAGAATGTCTGGATCGAGCCAGGATAGCGGTTTGGGAATCGGACGTAGACCTGGAAGATCCGGGTTAAAATCCCACTCAGCCCATGAAACTTTCTGGGTGACTTTGGGCCAGTCACTGTCTGTTAGCCTTACCTACCTCTCAGGGTTGTTCTGAGGACGAAGGGAAGAAACCATGTACACCACCCCAAGCTCCTTGAAGGAAGAGCCGTATAAAAATGTGGAGCAAATACATAAGAAATGAAAAGGAGTAGGATGAAGGATGTCTCTTTGCACCTGTTCCTTCCCTCTGCAACTGATTTCAATTCATCTAACAATTGACTGTCTGAGGGCCCAATCCTATCCAACTTTCCAGCGCCAGCACAACTGCAATGCAGCCCTGAGGCAAGGGAACCAATGTTCCCTTACCTTGTGGAAGCCTCCAAAATTACCCTCCCACCACAGGATGTAGCGAACAGCCCCTTGGCACGGCTACACCAGGGCTAGAAAGTTGGATAGGATTTGGCCCTCAGTCAACTGACTGCTGCTCTTCAAGTTTAGGGGCAGTAAAGGGTCTCTGACATTGAGTGCTGGAGGTCGCACATGAGACCCCCAGCATGCCAAGCAGATGCACTGCCACTGAGCAATGAGAAGGCCTGACAAGAGGGGGGCAGAGGGGCAAAATCCCTGGGGCCTGGGCTTCCAGGGGCCATGACAAAACAAACTATGTATTACAAAATACCTTAAGGCGATTACTCGCTTCCACTATAGCACTGGTAATCAATTCGTACCTGCCGCTCTCCAGATCTTCAGGGCTAAGATTGTGGCCCAACTATTATACGGTGTCCCTATATGGATTAAGGAAGTCAACAAAACCCTGGACCGAGTTGCAGCCGTTTTTTTTCCGGAGGATTCTCGGAGTTCCAAATTCCATCCGGTTAGCAACGCTGACTCTTGAACTGGGAGTCCATCTCCCTTCAACCACAGCATGGGCTATAACGTTTAAATTTTGGCTCCGGCTTCATTTGTCCCTCCCACCCGATTCCCTTCTCAATGACCTGTTGAGAGACGCTTTTTTGTCTAGTTGGTTTTTAAACATTGATTCGAAATTGAATTCCTTAGATCTTTCACTGGAATCTTTAGTGGGCCTTGATGTTAACAGGGCCTATAAGCTAATCCAGTCTAGGCTTTGGGAAGCTGAATTTTCTTCTCTTTCCACGGATCTTAACCCAGGGGCCCTGGGCCATGAAAAAACAAACTATGCATTACAAAATACATTTATTACCCCCCCCCCCCAAAGTGGGTACTTCAGTCTCAGCCTACGCAGGGCAACGTATCCACTACAGCTTTAATCTGCACTTCTATTACCTCACTGCATTCTGGAGACTGTAGGAAGGAGAAGGGCAATCAGGTATCTTGCCCCAAGCTCAACGCCAGGTCTTAGTGGCCCTGGCTATAAGACCCTCCGTGAAAGCCTGTGGGCTCCACTGGTCCCTGTTCCGTTGCATATTCATGAACTCAAGGACTCCAATTCTGCCGCTGCTCAGTCTTGGCAATGGGGATGGGGAAGAAGTTGCACAGAGCAGGGAACCTCCATATTAGTGGGCTTTGCAGGGGCCCATTCACACACACACACAGAGGGGAAGAGAGAGGAAGAGTCAAATTTTATATGTACACACACTGTATATGTGTGTGCACAATATAATTTAAATATATTTAATTAATTATATTCAGGATTATTTAACTATCTATAAGTGATGCCAATTCTAGCCTAGACGCCTTTAAAAGGGGATTGGACAAGTTTCTGGAGGAAAAATCCATTATGGGGTACAAGCCATGATGTGTATGTGCAACCTCCTGATTTTAGAAATGGGTTATGTCAGAATGCCAGATGCAAGGGAGGGCACCAGGATGAGGTCTCTTGTTATCTGGTGTGCTCCCTGGGGCATTTGGTGGGCCGCTGTGAGATACAGGAAGCTGGACTAGATGGGCCTATGGCCTGATCCAGTGGGGCTGTTCTTATGATTCAATATTGATTAGGTCTGTAGACACAGTATTCTGTCTTTCACAGTTTCCTGCTTCGTCGAATTGACGGTAACTGTAGACCAGTGTTTCTCAACCAGTGGTACGGGTACCACCAGTGTGTCTGGTGGTACTCACGGAACCCCTGGACTCCTGCCATCTGGCAGCAAGACCAGGAACGTGATATAGTGAACAACCGTAGGAGGCTCCAAAGCACACTTTTCCATGCTTGGAAAAGGCCTCCTGTCCACTCTGAGCCTCTCATTGGTGTTTGTTACATTGCATCTGGCCTTTCAATCATACAGTGGCAATGCCAGTTACTTCTGGAGGTACTTCGAATAGGTGGAACACGTGAAGAGGTGCCACAAAGGACAAACAATGGGAGAAACACTGCTGTAGGCTGTTTCAGTGTGATCTTTCCCATCTTCCTTGGCGAACGCTTGAAGCAATGAAAGGTGCACAGGTGCGATTGATCTCTCTTGTTTTTAGGGGAGAGATTTATGGAAAGGCACGCGTCACGGGAACAAATGTGAGCTGATGTTTGCATCGACTTTGAAGTGGTTGGAAAAATGTGTGCTACGCCAACAACTCCCCCAGGCAGAGTTGGATTCCCCGCCCCCCACCATTAAAAAGAAATGGAGCACCACACACATCAGTGTGGCAGGAGCGGTTCCAAGCTTCACTTTGATTCAGCAACAGAAACGGTTGTTATACTAACAACACGCATTACTATTTGTTGCAGTCATATTAAATTTTATGACTATTATTATATTTTCGCAGGCTGAAATGCAAAAGGGCTGCCTGGCTGCTTCTGACTTTCAAAACTTTGGTTGTTGATGTTGGTTTTATAAATGGTTCGCAACCTTCAGTCTCGAAAGACTATGGTATAAGCCTACAGCACCCGGTATTCCCAGGCGGTCTCCCATCCAAGTACTAACCAGGCCTGACCCTGCTTAGCTTCCGAGATCATGGTATAAGCCTACAGCACCCAGTATTCCCAGGCGGTCTCCCATCCAAGTACTAACCAGGCCTGACCCTGCTTAGCTTCCGAGATCATGGTATAAGCCTACAGCACCCGGTATTCCCAGGCGGTCTCCCATCCAAGTACTAACCAGGCCTGACCCTGCTTAGCTTCCGAGATCATGGTATAAGCCTACAGCACCCGGTATTCCCAGGCGGTCTCCCATCCAAGTACTAACCAGGCCTGACCCTGCTTAGCTTCCGAGATCATGGTATAAGCCTACAGCGCCCAGTATTCCCAGGCGGTCTCCCATCCAAGTACTAACCAGGCCTGACCCTGCTTAGCTTCCGAGATCATGGTATAAGCCTACAGCACCCGGTATTCCCAGGCAGTCTCCCATCCAAGTACTAACCAGACCTGACCCTGCTTAGCTTCCGAGATCATGGTATAAGCCTACAGCACCCGGTATTCCCAGGCGGTCTCCCATCCAAGTACTGACCAGGCCTAACCCTGCTTAGCTTCCGAGATCAGACGAGATCAGGCATGTGCAGGGCAACAGTTGTATAAAACGGGCAGCCCAATCCTATTCAGTGCTGGCACTGTGGGGCTGCACAACCCATGCTGTATCCAGTGCTGGAAATGCTCCCTTACACCTGGTGCAGAGTCCCAGCAGCCCAATGGGGCTACAGCAAAATTGGTAGAAACCCTGTGCAGGGCTTCCAGGCCTGGGGCAGGGGCTAGGATAGGGTGGGGGCCTCCTCCACCATCCCCGCCCCTCTCCCTGGCCTGAACCACCCTTCCCTGTCCTCTGCCTGCCCCGAAACACCCCTCCCCACCTCTGTTCCCCTCTCCCCCTGCCCCTTCACCACTCAACACTGAACTCACCAGCACCAGCCCTCATGGGTCTGGATTCAGTGCTGGTAGGATGGCACAGGCCTTCCCACCAGTGCTCCTTACCCTAAATGCATTGCAAACATGGTTTACAGTGGCACGTTTGCACTGGTGCTAGCCGAAGAGGATAGCACTGTAATTTTGACTGTTTTACTCAACTGTAAGCAAACAAAGAAGCAAGATCAGCTTGGATCGGTACTAGGCTATTTGCGTCCTGGGTGATTACGTCCCAATCAAATGTGTCCCAGGCATTGGCATCCGCAGACATTTGGGGCACAAAAAGAAGGGATGCCAATGGGCAGGAGGTGTGGTCCAGAGGAAGAGCTGCTCAAAGTCTGCCAGAAGCTATGCAGGCACAGCTTGGGACGTGTCTGGAGGAGAGACCAGAAAAGACCATTGTATGGGACCAGCGCACCCACAAGCCCCTGACTTGCCTGGAGGAGGTGGTTTGGCAGCGCTTGACCCCAAGAGGTCCTCCAGGAGTCCAAGAGGACCTGTGGCACTTTCACTGCTCCAGAGGGGGCAGCAGGAGGCCATGCCCTGAGATACCAGGAAATGTATTGGGAGAGCAGGGACTGGGATCCCTTTAAGATCAACAAACAGGAAGGGGAAGGAGCTGGGTGGAGCGCCATAAAGCTAGGGAGGCCAATGATGGCAGGCAACTGTTACCCTGCACATCCCTGATCTTGTCTGATCTTGGAAGCTAAGCAGGGTCAGGCCTGGTTAGTACTTGGATGGGAGACCACGTGGGAATACTGGGTGCTGTAGGCTTCTACCATAGTCTTTCGAGACTGAAGGTTGCCAGCCATGAAGAGTGGTGAAGCAGACAGCCTGAGGGAAGGCTGCCTGCCTGCCTGGGAGCCCTTAAGGTGCCACAGGACCAAGGCAGGGTGACTTAACTCCCCCCCCCCCTTGGAAAACTGTCTGAGGCCACACCAAGCTGCCTATACCTACTCTTGACCCCCCGGGGGGGTTACTAGCAAGTCATGCCTATGGCAACCTGCCCCGGCCCATCAGCCGGGGGCGGCGACTGCGGACAACCCTCATGACTCTTGGTGGCAGAGAGGAATCACTGTTGAGGATGTCAGTGATGAGAAGGATAAAATGTAATATGAGCATGTTCTGTGTGGCTTGCCTGAGGAAAAGCTTGGAGTGTTCCTGCAGCTAAGAGGAAGGTGGCTACACCGTTGAAGAATAACAGCTGGAGTTCGAAGCGTTCTGTATCCATATAGAACAACACTGTGAAGACCCTTATTGGATCTAGAAAGCCTGCCTATGTGAACGGCCTTGCGCAATATCTGAAGAGTGCTCTGAGAAGTAAAGGTGGCATATGAATGAATGAATGAAATGTGCATTTGACCACGACACGGTTGTCCGGGATGCAATGGTCTTGTCACTGTTTGGGCTGTATCCAAATGCTGACTTCATGTCACCCTTAGCTAGAACAAGAAGCAAAACCAACATGAAGATGTTCTGTTATTGGGAGGCACCTTGAGCCTACAACAGGGGTGCCCAAACCCTGGCCCTGGGGCCACATGCGGCCCTTGAGGCCTCTCAATGTGGCCCTCAGGGAGCCCCCAGTCTCCAATGAGCCTCTGGCCCTCCGGAGATTTGTTGGAGTCTGCACTGGCCCGACACAACTGCTCTCAGTGTGAGGGCAACTGTTTAACCTCTCACAGTTCTCACGTGAGCTGTGGGATGAGGGCTTCCTCCACTGCTTGCTGCTTCACGTCTGTGATGCAGTAGCAGCAGCAAAGGAAAGGCCAGCCTTGCTTTGTGCAAGGCCTTTTATAGGCCTTGAGCTATTGCAAGACCTTCATTCATTCATATAAGATCATCTTTAATATATTCATTTATGTAAACTTATGTAAATTTATTCAAATTTTAAATGTAAATTAATTCTTTTTTCTCCCGGCCCCCGACATAGTGTCAGAGAGATGATGTGGCCCTCCTGCCAAAAACTTTGGACACCCCTGGCCTAGAAGAAAGGCAGGGCAAGAATGAACGAAAGATTGAATGAATGAATGAAAAGAGCACATCCAAAACTAATCTTGGCTTGTGGTGCCTCGAGGCTTATGCCCAAAGCTATTCAGGTTGGGCGTCTTCTTTTTTTCCCACTTTAGGAGGATGCTGTCTACTGGCAGTATAATTTTCTTTGCCTTCCCCATAAATTTTCCCAGATGGGAGCAAAGCATTATTTAATAAGCATACAGTAGCTGAAAGAGCAGCCCAATGATGTACGTCGCCAAGAATATGGGGGGTATGCCAGGAAATTCCATACTACTGCATTTAATAAATACTTTAAATTAGATTTGTGCATTTCCTTAGACTGAGAGCTGAGTTTCCATGTGTGGTTTCATTCGGAACTGCCACGCCAACAAGAGCCAAGTGGCCTGTTTTGCCTGATGCCTTGACGAGTGAGGTTGTCAGATGCCCCTCTGGATGGCACACCTGTTTTTTTTTCCATAACTGTTTGGATGCTGGGAATCTGTCCAAGAGCAGACAAGCAATGTGGTTTTCAGCAGGAGTTCAGTGCCCTGAGAGCCCTTCTTTCTTCCTTAGAAACACAAGTTTCTAGCCCTTTTGGTTGAGATGCAAACTCATGCTTGAAAGTGTCTGCAGACAGTGCCTGTTAAAATCTCCAAAGACGGGGGGCCGGGGCGGGATTGCCTGGTGCCAGGGGTAGGCACAGTGCTAGGTAGAACATATTTCCATTTCTGAACAGGCAATTGCAAAGCAATCAGATCAGAGGTTGGCCAGGACTGGAAGCAGAAGGCACTCATAAGGTGGCCTGTCCCATAGGGAGAACCAGCAGTAATGTCCTAGGAGGCAATCCAACTTTGCCCAGTGGAGGAGGAAACAGGTGGCTCTTCAAACACCTCTCTTCCAGGAAGTATGATTGCTAAGGCCCATCTCCCCAGTGGCATAGCAAGCAGGGGGCGGGGGGGCAGTTCGCCTCAGGTGCCAGGCAGGAGGAGGATGTTACGTGAGACCCAGCCAAGCTGATGGCTTCACTCCAAAACAGAGAGAAGTGCCCCAGGCTGAGTCAGGTGGGCTCAGGCCAAAGACCACCAAGGAAGGGCGACACCCCTCCCTGAGTGGTGTCACCCTTGTTCTGCCTTGGCTGTCTTCAGCCATGCTACTTCCTGATCATGCAGAGTGAAGAAGAGGCCGCTCCGAGCTGCAACTCACAAGCCAAGGCTAATCAGCAGTGACGTGGTGATGGCCCTGCATCTGTGCCCTGGGGTGTGTGTGCACAGATTCTGCATCTGTGCACTTGGGGAGGGGGTGTGTGACTCAATGAGTCACCGCCCCAGTTGAGGTAGGGCTGCTGCTGCATCTCCCTCAGAAGTACTAGTGAACCATCACATCTGGGATCCTGATGATGCTTCCCAGCTTGCAGGCATCATAGCCATTAAGAGAAAATGTGCTAATTTATATGGATTTTCCTGGTGCCAAATTGTTATGTGCCGATTTATTTGTACTGTAGAACACACAAAGAGGGAGCTGTTCAGGGCCAGTCCAATTCCCTGCAGTTGAGGCAGCCCTCCACTGTTTTCAAAGGAAGAGGGATTCAGAGCAAAAGAGGAAGTGGAGAGGAAAGTGGTGGGCTAGAGTGTTGGAGACGCTATTCTGCACTTCCTCTTCCCCTCCAGGTGCGGTGGCGGTGGTAGTAGAGGAGGATTCAGAGGTTGGCAGCACCAGCTCAGGCTTCCCAGTGCATTCTGTCCGCCTGCCCGCCTCCCCCATTGCAGTTCTGTTGTGAAACAATCATGATTTATCTGAAGACAGTTCAGAGCAACCAAAGTACTGTGAAGAATTTAAAAGAAATAAAGAGTGTTTTGGATCAGAGCTATCGAGAAAATGGCACCCAAAACTGCTATATACCCTCAATGTGGCTATTGACAGCAGAAAGGTACTTTGGGGGCACACCGCAGCTTGGGGGGGGAGGGAAATATTTGATGGGGAAATGGCACAAAGGGACGAAGCTTCCTCCCCTCCCCCTGCACTACAGATCTGGTCTGGATTCCTCCACCCCCCACACCCAGCTGCTTTTTCTTAAACGAGAGGAACGTCCAAGTTTAAGCGCACGTGTTGATGAAATGATGTGTTTTGGGGACAGTGTGCTTTGGCGCCCTCCTCGCTGTTCCTATTCTTCGGTTTGGGGGCTGTGACATTAAAAGGGTGGTGGTGATGTGTATTTGTTGTTAGTGTTCAGGATTCAGCTGTCTCCCCAGAAACTCCGGGATACCAAATGGATCCATCTTGTCTTAGCAACAAGTAGATAAACAGACACATATAATAGGAACTGGAAGTGCTGGTTATCCTCTCTCTCTCTCTCTCTCTCTCTCTCTCTCTCACACACACACACACACACACACACACACACACACACCCCAATTGTGCCAAAACTCAGAGTTCCACTGCACTTAGGGAAAAGTTTCCTTTTCTTAAATTTATAAGGCGACAAATGAAATTATAAATCAATGCGGTATATTTTTAATGTTGTTTCAATGGAAGCCTGTGTTCCAGAAGCAGGAGGGGAGGGTTCCATGAAGTGCGGCCGAGAGAGCATTTGATTGGCTGGAGTAGACATCTGTCACTACAGTTGTGACTGTTCCAAGGTGGTAATCACAGGGAGAAACCCTCTCTGGAGTTGACAGTTGTCCCTGCAAACAAACACAGCATGTGCAAAGGCTGAGGGTGGGGCTGGCGTGCATGCCATGTGTGCATTCTGAACACTGCTTAGGTTGTATCTTTGAGTGTTCATCATGCTCCCCGTATATGATCTCAGGAATCCTTTCAACAGCCCTGCAAGACGGGCCAGCACTACCATCTCCATGCGGCATCTCCATGTGGCAGGGCTGAACTGATAGAGTGTAGCTTGCCTAAACCTTTTCGGTGGCTCCATGGATGAGACATGGCTGGAACAGTAACACCACAGCCCACACTCTCAATGGCCCCTGTACGACACCAGCTCAGTTATATCCAGGATTGGCCCACCAATGAAACCACCTGAGATGGTCACCTTACAGAGCAGCTTGGCAGGGGATGCCCACCTTGATCTGCCCACTCACCATTGCTACTCCTCATTTCATTCCCTGGACTGAAAAAAAGAAGTGTGGAGGAGAGTTGGGGAGGGGGGGGCTAGAGTGTCTCCTCACCTCCACACTTCCTGTTCTGTTCCCTTTTTTCTTTTCCAGTTCAGGCAGTGGGAGAAGTAGAAACTGGCTCATTACCAGGAAAGGGTGGGCAGTGCGAACCACGTGCTGGGAGGTCTTGGATTGGCTCTGGTAGCGTCCTAGGTATCAATCAAAGGCAAGAGGCATGAGATGTTTCCCTCCATGGTTGCTTCCTTTGAGAAAGGTTTTGAAGCAGTCTTGCTGTTCTATTGTGTTTCATTGTGACAGATTTTTCAGTTCTGTCATCTGGTTTTCAACTCTGGGTTTTTTTCCCCCCTACTGGATGTCCCATATTTATTGAGAACAAATCCCACTTTTGGCTGGCGATTGAAAACAAACCAACCCTTCACACACAACCTAAACTCCTGCTCCTGATTCAACCTTAAAGGTCACCTTGCATACATGGTCTGCTTCAACATCGTCTTAAATGTCCCCAGCTCAGGAATCTTTTCAACAGCCCTGCAAGGTGGTCCAGCGCTACTATCTCCATGTGGCAGCAAGAAGAGTTGGCAGGGCTCTTGGTGGGTGGTGGATGCTCCTGTTCAGGGCTCCAACCAGTCTGGCAGGGTTGTCAGGTCTGAGGCACCTTCACAACTGAGGTTCAGGAGTTGGGGGGGATCACTGTTCAATGCTGCGGTGAGCTGCTCAGTTTCATTTTCCACAGGGATCAATATGTTTTGTCTGCTGTCGGCTCGTCAATTTTGTGACCCACCAAAAATTGGGTTGCAACCCACAGTTTGGGAACTACTGTCCTAGTATGAGCCTTACCACAAGCCACAACCTCAAGCAGTCTCACCACAAGTGGAAGACACCCTCTCCAGACCAAAGCTACTTTGGGGTCCAACCCATTGTGTTTTCGGCTTGCTTGAGGGCGTCCTTGTATTTCAGCACATCATAAAGCATTTTTTTAAAAAGGTGTTTTCGCTCTGATGCAGAAAAAATATTTGAAGAACTGTCAGATACGACTGACAAAGTTTCAGAGGGTGCAGTATTAGTGCAGCCAAACAGTGTGTTTAACAATATTTATTTTTCCTCAAATTAAATATTTTTCATATACTAAAATTAGAGGAATGACACAGCAATCATAGATGTCTACAATCAATCAGATGGTTTAAAACCAGTATTGAAGTAGTTGAACCCACTGCAGAACCCTTGTTTTTAAGTTAGTGTCTGAACCAGAATCAAACTAGGATGGTGTAGTGCAGTGGTACTCAAACCTTTCCGGCCAGTGGCTCCCTTGACCCCCATGGCTGTTGGCCATGACTCCTCAACATGTTCCTGAGGGCTGGAAGTGACATCATTAAACAGGAAGTGGCCAGAAATATTAACTATATTAACTATATTAAATATAATATTATATTTATTATAATATAAAATTAAATATTAAATATATATTAACTATATTAATATTAATTATATTAATCACATCATTAATTAAATGCAGATCTTAAAAATATATTATTAATACACAGCAATATACATGCTTTATAAATGATCAGAAGCTGGAGACAGGATGCTGGAGTAGGTAGATTTTGTCTGGTCCAGGAGGACTCATTTTTTTAAACTTGGTAAGCATACCAATAGAATTGTTTTATCAAATGAACTTTGGGAACAACCAGTCTGACCAACATTACACACACACACCCCTGTGGACCCCCACCCAACTAGTCATTTCTCCCATTCTCCTTGGATAGGATTGAACCCTTTATTAATTTAATGAAATTAAATTTTTCCAGCAGCTGGTGGGGAAAACAAAAATAGACCATGAAAATATATCAGAGCTGATAAGGGTTTGGTTAGGAAACTGATTTGTCTCCTATACTAGGAGATGCACAGCTCAAGCCTATGCATGTCTACTCAGAAGTAAGTCCCATTAGAGTCAATGGGGCTTACTCCCAGGAAAGTGTGGATATGATTGGGCTGGCAATCACTTCATCAATGGCTGATAAGTATTCCCTTCAAATAGCAAGATTCATCACTTTAAAAATACAGCCTCTCCTCTTCAGTCAAACAATGAGATTAATAAATCACTTTAAAAACAGCACCCTTTTTCTGCTCCTGGCCAAGTAAAGTGTGTGCTTCTCTCTCTCTCTCTCCCCCCCCCCCTTTGCCAACTGCATGGAAGCAACTTTAAGACCCCTGGTGACGGGTAAAATAGGAAGCGTTTTATTTGGGGAGGGGGAGGAAAGCGGGAAGGTTTGGAGATCGAAAGGGGGGAGTGGAAGAGGGAGGGGTTGAAAAGAGAGATTTCACTTTGATGAGAAGCGATCCCAGGCTGGGAACTAGGAACCAACCAGGCAAGGATCAGCCAGGGTTCAGGACTGCAAGCTGAGCATGCGCGGAAGAGGGCGGGGCGGCAGCAGCCACTCTCCCAGCTGAGCAACTCCTGTTTCTTCTGCTTTTAAAAAAAGCGCAGACCACGGGCAGAAGACAGGCTCGTATTCTGCCCAGGGGTGTGACTGTATCGCTGCGAGAGGACATCCCGCGCCTCCCCTTTGAGTTCCTGGCACCGCCCTAAAGAGCCGCGTCTCACAGTTTGAATAACACTGTTGTAGTGGTTCAGGAATTGGACATAGACCTGGAAGATCCAGGCTCAAATTCCCATTCAGCTGCGAAGCTTCCTGGGTGACCTTGGGCCAGTCACTATTTGCTCAGCCTCACCTACCTCACAGGGTTGTGAGGACAAAAAGAAGGAAGGAATGACATACACCACCCTGAGCAACTTTGGAGGAACTTGGGAAGCAACTTGATATAAAAGTGTGAATAAATAAATACAATAAATTTTTTTAAAACACAAATAAGCCTGAACTGGAATTGAGCCCAGATTTTCTATCAGTTCTGACTTGCTGGTTCTAACTAATTGGGCCAGTGGTTCTCACACTTTTAGCACCTGGAACCACTTTTTAGAATAAGAATCTGTCAGAACCCACTGGAAGTGATGTCATGACCGGAAGTGACATCATCAAGCAGGGGAAAAAATTTTGAGCTCCTAGCCTGGAATCCTACCCACACTTACCCAGGAGTAAGTCCCATTTACTATCATTGTTAAAAGCATATACAGAGTAGCCTGTTAAAAGTACAGATCTGTCACATTTCCCCAAATGCAGTCACATACCATGACAGCAGTCACATACCATATCAAGTCTAATATATTAAAAATAAAATATTGAAGTGAATCGGGACCCACCTGAAAATGGTTCACGACTCACTTAGTGGATCCCGACCCACAGTTTGAGAAACACTGAATTGGGCAATAGTCTCTCCAGTGGTAGCTTCCAAAGAAAACTTATTAGGGCCAAAGAAGCCATTGAACTCAGTTTTCCCCTGCAGAACACCCAGCAGCTTTGGGGGTGATTTAGATCAGGGAAATGGTGCAGGAGGAAAGGGGTAAACCATCTCCCAGAGCCACTTCCCCAGTCACATTAGTATCCCCATGTGACTGCTTTGACAACAGCCCTAACCATGGGAGATCCTGATCAGAGCTTTCCTACATCACATCTAACTGAACTGCTATTGGGCTGACTGAAGCAGTTTCCTTTCTTTAAAAAAAAGTTAAGGTGCTTTGTTTTAATTACACATGTTTAATCTTATAATTGGCCTGCCTGGATTTAATCATAAACCTGTTGCCATTCAAACCTACTCAACATGTACCATCCAGACAGGTGTTTACTTGGGGGGAAGTTCCATATAGAACATAAGAACATAAGAAGATATGTAACAGGCTTGATTTTCAGCCCAATCCTATTCTTTCATTCCCCCCAGTGATGCAACCATGCTGAAACGGCTTGTACTGCATCCTTGTGGAAGTCTCCTCTGGGTAATGGAATATTTGTTCTGTTACCTGGGTGTAAGCCACTGCAACATGGAGGGGGTCTGCAAGGAACTGTGCTAGTGAAATCACTAGGATCCACGTGGACCCTGGGCTAAAGGATTGGGTCCAGAAAGGGAGTTCAGATTTGGTGGCCACTGCTGTCACCAAACCAGCCCCCTTCCTGGGCTTAATCTACCCCCTTACCCCCATTGACTCCCTGTTCCAGCCATACCCCACCTCCATTTCGCCCTCCTCCCACTTTCCTCCTGCTCCATCCCACTTCTCCCACTCCTATTTGGGTCAGTGGGCTGTTGGAATGCTTTTTGCAACTGCCATAAGGCTGTTAACGCAGGCTGAATGTAAGACCCCAATAGGACTGGGCTGTTTGTTGTAAAATGTAGCGTGTAGGTAAGGCAGAAACCTTTGGTTTCTTGAGCTGCTTGACTGTATCAAATGTTAATTGCCTTGAGCAATTTTTTAGGATGTGAAAGTGTTTGCCCATTCAGAGTGAAGGTATTGTGATGCAGGGAGGATTGCCCTCCCTCTGGATTGGCTTTTTGGTCCTCTGTGACATCATCACAGAGGATGACGAGTGTCATCATGTGGATGAGAGCCAGCGCAGCAAAGTGGTTAGATTAAAGGAGATCTGGGGCTTTATCCTCAGTCAGCCAGAGAATTCACTGGCTGGCCTTGGGGAAACACAACTTTTCTCAGCCAAACATCCCTCATGGGGTTGTTGTGAGGATAAAATGGGGGGGGGGAGAGGACTAAACAACCCTGAGCAACTTGGAGTATGGATGAGGTTGACAGACAAGCAAATACATCTTAGAATGATCACAGTCGCTATGTGATCCCTGTTTGGCTGGGATCAGGAGAGAGCAGGCAGTGCAAGGCGATGACTGTAACAGGCTCAGGTGAAGGTTTTTCACAGCACATCCTGCCCTTTAAAAACACACTGTTCACCTCCCAAACTGAACTGGGTGAACTTTTGGCTCCTTTACAAAAACTTGCAGAACCTCTTCAACCATATGTGAAAGTGGGATGGAAAAAAAAACACACACACACACACTTTAAAAGCAATGGTTGGTTATATCAAAAAACACTGGGAGTGGGGAGGAGTTTGTCTGACTCTAGCTGAAGCGGTTACCATTGCCTTGTGCCCAGGCTGCATTTGTTTACTGGAAACAGGCATAAGACACTGGGGTGGGGGGGGGTGAGTTTGTGTCACACGGTTTCCTCACTTTTTTCGTTCTTCTGCTCAGAACGGGAGTGCTTGCGTCATTGATCAGCATCACCGCTGGAAACCAAAACTTCAAAGGTCATCTCATGAATGCAAGTCTTCTTTGGTGACTTGCGAAGACACCGAAGCTGCGAGAAGAGGAAGGGGAGGACAAAGCGAGGGTTTCTCTGCATTGATACCTAAGAGCTGAGGTTTCGATGCAAAAAGATCAACTGCGCAAAGAAACCACACTGGCACTTTGACACCGCAGCACTGGGGAGTTGAGCTTGCACCTGGGTTTCCCGAAAGCGACAGAGTTTAATATTGTCCCAGGTTCACTGGGTCTCAGGCCTAAAGCCAGGCTCAGGCCCGGAACATGTGCATAAAGGAGAGCGTCTCTACTCATGCGCAGAGTACATTTCCTTCACTCTGAATAACCCTGGCCAATCCCACAAGGGACTGGGGTTACACAGCAAAGCAATCAAGAACCCCAAAACCAAACCAGTCTAAATCTTACCACACGCCTCAGACATCAAACCACCCAGAGAGCAAATCACTTGCCGTTGAAAAGAATAAATCTTGTGTTGGTAATACAATGCCACTTTTTCCTCCACCGTGATCATCCCACTTAGTGGCATCACTGGGGTCTGTGTCACCTGGTGTGAGAGGCCAGTGCATCACTCCCCCCCCCCAGTAAGGGAACACCTCCCATGCAGTGGGCAAGGCAATGCCCTGGGTGTTGGGTGTGGTGATGCACCATTACCCCACCTGCTGGTTTTGGGGGGCATAACTTTTGATAGAATAGAAATATTTCCACTCTATTTTTTTTCATTACATTCTGCATGAAAATACGCATCAAATGATATATAACATGATGGTTGTATTCAAAAATACCAAGGTTTTAAAAATTTTGGCCTGTAGTGGTGTCACCACCCCCTCTGTGGGCGTCACCCGGTGTGGACTGCACCCCCTAGCAATACTACTGATTCCACTTTATTTATTTATTTATTTTTCACATTTTTATACCGCCCTTTCTCCAAAGAGCTCAGGGCAGTGTACACAGCTGCTACCCTCCTTTTGTCCTCACAACAACCCTGTGAGGTAGGTGAGGCTGAGAGAAAGTGACTGGCCCAAGGTCACCCAGGAAGCTTTGTGGCTGAGGGGGGATTTGAACACGGAAAGCAGCTATCAAAGGTGATGTATCAAAGTCCATGGCTCTTCCATTGGGGAGAAGACACTTTTTACTCTTCCTCCTCCAGCAGTTTATCTGCTTCGGATTGCCTTCTCTGCCCCTGTGGTGCAACAGCACCTGTGGAAGAATATTTTTTAATAGAACAGAGGGAGAATTTCAGAAGAAAAACTCCAGAGAAGAAAGGACCAACCCATCGACTTGTGGTCCTTTAGGGACAGGTTGCAGCCTCCAGAGCTGCACTGGAAAAAACCAGCCCTGCATGCAACAATATCACGCTGTGATTGGCCCATGGTCTATATGTCACTCAGTTAATTAGATTTAGAACCAATCTCATCCTGAACGTTTGGGGTGAATAAATCAGAACCTTCTCTGCACCCCACCAGTTTCAACTTTCCCGGACCTAGAGAGGGCCTTCTTGGCAATATGTTTGCAGAATGCCCTGCCAAGGGAAGCTTACCTTTCACATCTCCACCCCTGCTTTGCACCACCAGGTGAAAACTGTCCCATTTAACCCATTTCTGCCTGGCCAGCAGGTGACATACAGATTGAGACATACAAAATTATGCAGGGGATGGACAGAGTGGATAGAGAGATGCTCTTTACACTCTCACATAACACCAGAACCAGGGGACATCCACTAAAATTGAGTGTTGGGAAAGTTAGGAGAGTTAGAACAGATGAAATAATTTCTTTACTCAGAATTTCTTTACTCAGCCTGTGGAACTCATTGCCACAGGATGTGGTGATGGCAACTGGCCTGGACGCCTTTAAAAGGGGATTGGACAAGTTTCTGGAGGAAAAATCCATTACGGGTTACAAGCCATGATGTGCATGTGCAACCTCCTGATTTTAGAAATGGTCTATGTCAGAATGCAAGGGAGGGCATCAGAATGAGGTCTCTTGTTATCTGGTGTGCTCCCTGGGGCATTTGGTGGGGCCACTGTGAGATACAGGAAGCTGGACTAGATGGGCCTATGGCCTGATCCAGTGGGGCTGTTCTTATGTTCTTATGTGTACACATTTGGTCTCTGTGGCGTCTATGCAGAATAGCTTAAGTAGGCAGAAATGGCTTAAGTAGGCTTGTCATCTGCAGTGCTTTTAACTGATGGTTCTTAATGATAATACCTGTTTATCAGTGTTCATCTGTGATTTAGTACTGCATATTGTTTTGTGTGTGTGTGTGTGTGTGTGTTTTTCATTGTGAGCTGCTCCAGACACCTTGAGGAAAGGTGGGACGTATGTTTTTAAGTAACTAAATTCTGCAGAATAAGATTTAATCACAATCTGTTGCACGGCTCCACCTTTTCCTGGCTGAATCCTAAAGGCCAGCCCAGACTTGTTGGTCTTTCAAGGGTTGGGCTACACTCAAACCTGTGCTCAGGACAGTGATCCTGTGAAGCAGAAGAATGTGGTGCCGGGCACAGATTTCTGCTTCAGGAGAACCTCTGGCTCTGGTTTCATTTTTAAAAGGGCAGGTTCTAGTCCTTATGGGTCCAAAAGCCAAAATGCACCAGGCGATACCTGGGAAAATCTCAGGATTGCTGGATAAATGCACCTCCCCATGAGCAACAGAAGCTGAAATCGGAAGAGTGCAAAATAAGAAATCATGCAGATTTGTACAACTTGCCCAATTTATACAAGTTACAGGGTCTAATTTTTCTTGAATAGAATTTAAGTGACCAATTTGACGAACCCAGAATATTTTGGTTGGACTTCTTATAGCAGAGTGCATGCAACCTTGGTTCTAATTCTTTGTGCTTTCTGCTTCTACTCCTGTTTCTAGGTATACTGGCTTCAGGCCTCCATGACTGCCCCCACCATCACCATAGGATGCAGCGCACGTCCCGTTGGCATGACTGGATCAGTGCTGGAAAGTTGGATAGGACTACGCCCTTAAAAAAAATTCTTCTGTATTTGGAGTTACTAGTCATAAGAACATAAGAACAGCCCCACTGGATCAGGCCATAGGCCCATCTAGTCCAGCTTCCTGTATCTCACAGCGGCCCACCAAATGCCCCAGGGAGCACACCAGATCACAAGAGACCTCATCCTGGTGCCCTCCCTTGCATCTGGCATTCTGACATAACCCATTTCTAAAATCAGGAGGTTGCGCATACACATCATGGCTTGTACCCCGTAATGGATTTTTCCTCCAGAAACTTGTCCAATCCCCTTTTAAAGGCGTCCAGGCTAGACGCCATCCCCACATCCTGTGGCAAGGAGTTCCACAGACTGACAACAAGCTGAGTAAAGAAATATTTTCTTTTTTCTGTTCTAACTCTCCCAACACTCAATTTTAGTGGATGTCCCCTGGTTCTTGGCTTTATTAATTGGCAGAGGAGCTCAGTTCTTGCAAAGCACTCTGGTTTGACCCTCTAGAAGAGGTTTAGCAAAGCTTCTCTTAATAGCCAATGAAGAATTCTAGCTCTGATAGTGAAAGTGAGCAGAAGAGACCTTCCAGAGGGCATAGGGGGTTTAAAAGTGGTATGGAGACCAGCCACTCTAAGGAGCAGTAGTGTGTAGGCTGAAAAGGAGAGTCTGTACATCTGAGTGATGCATCTGCCTGCCTCTGACTCAGAAGAAGCAAGACTTTTCCTATCGTGAAAAAAAACTTCACCCCCAATTTCACACTTCTCCAGCCAATTCAAATTGAATATGATCATCAGTTTTCGCTGTCTGATAACCTAAGGGGAGGTTGGGGGGGGGGAGAACAACGTGACCACTGAACTGGTGAACAAATGCACGGTCCACGTCCTGCAGCAACATCTATTTAAAATGCGGACCGTGGGAAATGTCTGCAGGCGTGTGGTTTCTTGAGAACTGAGAACGTCGTGTCTTTTGTAGCCAGTTAGTGAGTCACACTCTGAACTGCGGAGAGAGAGAGAGAGATGAAAAAAAAAAAAACCAGCAATCCGGAGTTCTGCACACTTGCCTCTAAGGACATGCGTGATGAGCCAGGGTGGTGTAGTGGTTTGGGAGGTGGACTTAGACCTGGATGATCCAGGTTCAAATCCCCCCTCAGCCACAAAGCTTCCTGGTTGACCTTGGGCCAGTCACTTTCTCTCAGCCTCACCTACCTCACAGGGTTGTTGTGAGGACAAAAAAGAGGGGAGGAGCAGCTGTGTAAACTGCCCTGAGCTCTTTGGAGGAACGGCAGTAAAAACATGTAAAAAAAAAAAAAATCTGCCTTTCAGAACCAGTCAGATCCTGGTTCTACCAAAGGGAGGTCAAGAGAGAAGCTTTGAGGGCAGACAGAATGGATGCTTAAGAGGCTTATCAGAGAGGAGAGAGGCTCAGCCCAGAAATGTGCAGAAAAAGAAGGGATGCCGCCGTGCATGCACAGAGTGCGTTTTCACCACTGCTCAGTAATCACTAGAGGTGTGTAGGAAATGGTGATAACGAAATAAAACACATAACACCACTTTCTACACTTCTTATTTTTGTGTTTAAAAAAACAACAACAACCAAAACCTGCAAAAAAAAAACAACCTCAACATTTTATTTGGTTTTTACTTTTAATTTAATGGGGGCATGCATGGGTAATGACTGTGGCTGCATCTGCTAACACTATACTACCCATATTACCTATATCACCTACCCAGCAAACTTTTTAAGTGATTATAATTTATAATGGTAATGTGAATTTTGAATCGAAACACATAACACCACTTTCTGCACTTCAAACTTTGGAAAACACTGGGATCTGTGATGAAACAGAACCAATTTCATCCCCCTCTAGTAATCACAGCTCCCACAACTTTGGGCTTGAGAGGAAGCAAGTCAGAAAGCCGTGGCTTTTAAGAAGGACTGGGTCCAATGGCATTGCTGGGGGCTACGGGCTGCACCAAGTAACATGCATGGGGGGGGTGACACTACTACTGGCCAAACTTTCTTAAAATCTTGGTATTTTTTAATAATATCACCATATTATATACCATCTGATGTGTAATTTCATGCAGAATGCAATGAAACAAACCGGGTTGAAATATCTCTATTCTATCAAAAGTTATAGACAAAAAACCCGGGGGGGGCAAGGCAATGGTTCATCATCCTGCCCACTGCCCAGGGTATTGTCCCACCCACTGCGTGGGAGGAGGTCCATCACAGGGCCTAGGAGAGGGGGGTAAAGGGGGTAATTTGTACCCCGGCCCAGAACAGAAAGGGGGGCCCAGGGGTCAAAGGAGAGGGCCCAGAAATTTCCTGGGATCTGACATTTTCCTATCTACTCAGATTTGTTGCCCGTATGGGATGTTGGAGGCATTACCATGACTGAGGATGTTGGGGACACTACTGATGCCACATGGGTGGGTAGACCTGGGCTCCAAAGACTTTTCCAGCTGTCTCTACCCTCTCCTCACCCTGCTTCGCCCATCCCTGCCCCTATTCTGTTCACCCGTCACTACCCTCCCCTGCTCTGTTTCACCCCTCCCCCTTTGCAAAGGGGCCCCAAAATTTTTTTGTACCCCCTGATAAAATTCCTCTCAGAGACCCTGGTCCATCATGGGGGTGGGGGGGCATTATGAGGAATTTAAGGGGTGGGAATTATTGTAACAGGGCTGCTGGCCAGTGCTCTTGGTAAGTGAACGAGCAAAGCCAGCTCTGATGGTCCGAAGTAGAAGAAGCCTCCATTTCTACTTGTAAGACTGTCATGTAGAGTTGTAGAGTGACTCCTTCCAGTGGCGTAGCTAGAAGGGGTGCAAAGCACTAAGTTTTGCAGGGAGCCTCAGCACGGCATGCAGGCAGCCCCCCCTCCCCTTTAGAGCTATTTTGAGCGGGGGTGGGAGTAAAACAGAGAAGCCAATGGTCTCATGGATGAACCAGGTCTGTGTGTGTGTGTGTGTGTGTGTTTTACCAAGACTGAACCAGACCATTGGCCCAGTGCTGTCTTCTCTGACTGACAGCAAGCCCTCCGAATGTCATGAGGACAAGGCAGCAGTTTCCCTTGCCAGTGGTGGCTGGTGCCAGGTTAATGGGGTGGGCACAGCCCACCACCTGATGCCACAGTGGGCACAGCAAATGCACTGTGAAACCAGAAGTCCTGCACTTCCAAGTTTCAAGCATTGTACGAGGATCATGGTCATGGTTTGAAGGGGGTGGGGGTTGTAGCATGGGGGCAGCAGACCCAAGGTGGGATCAGGTGGCATTCTGGGTTGTGCTGGACCTAGGCCCTCAGCCAGCACCAAAAGGATTTCCTACGATGATAAAACACTCCGAGGAAATCACGGACGCGTGACACATTCTGAGCGGAGCGGCTCTCCCTCCAAGGCAAAAGATCAGTTGCTTCATCTGCAGTTGAGAAGAAAATGTTCAGGGAAGCGGGAAAACTGACCAAGATGAGTTCTTCCCAGTCTCAGTAGAATGAATGAAGCATTGAAGAAGGAACTGGGCCGAGACACCAGGGAGTCTTCTGACTGCAGACATCAGGGTAGCTGTTTAGTTTCCCAGTCAGTTTCAAAGGTAGCAAGCAGAGGGCAGACTTGAGAGGACCCTGGCTGCTGGATCAGACCCAAGCAGGGTGACCAATGTCCTCTTTTTCCAGGACATGTCCTCTTTTTTAGCCTTGTATCCTGGAAATCTCCTTTTCTCTGTGAGCCGGCCCCTGCAGGCTGTGCATAGCCTTAAGAACATAAGAACATAAGAACAGCCCCACTGGATCAGGCCACAGGCCCATCTAGCCCAGCTTCCTGTATCTCACAGCAGCCCACCAAATGCCCCAGGGAGCACACCAGATAACAAGAGACCTGCAAGGCTTCCTGGGAATTGTAGTTAAGAACATAAGAACAGCCCCACTGGATCAGGCCATAGGCCCATCTAGTCCAGCTTCCTGTATCTCACAGCGGCCCAGCAAATGCCCCAGGGAGCACACCAGATAACAAGAGACCTGCAAGGCTTCCTGGGAATTGTAGTTAAGAACATAAGAAGAGCCCCACTGGATCAGGCCATAGGCCCATCTAGTCCAGCTTCCTGTATCTCACAGCGGCCCACCAAATGCCCCAGGGAGCACACCAGATAACAAGAGACCTGCGTCCTGGTGCCCTCCCTTGCATTGGCATTCTGACATAGCCCATTTCATTTATTGATTTATTCTTGTAATTCTTGTAATTAATAAATTATATGTAATTAATTACATATATTTTTAAATTTAATAATAATATAGTGTTTAAATTAACCAAATGAAATCAATATACGAGTGTTTTTAGCTTTTATTTTGCCATGTCCTACATTTCTCTTGAATGACCTACATTTTGGGGTGCCTTGTCCTCTTTTGCAGTTATGACATCTGGTCACTCTGGACCAGAGGTCCATTTTGGACACGATCCTGTTTCCAGCTGTGGACACGTAAAATGCCTCTCGCATGTCCACAAGCGGGGCTTGAAAACATGACAACATAAGAGCAGCCCAGGTGGATCAGGCCAAAGGCCCATCTAGTCCACCTTCCCATATCTCACAGTGACCCACCAGATGTATGTTGTTGTCTTGTGTCCTTCTAGGAGGACACAAGACAACAACATATCCGCATCCTGTTGTCACTCCCTTGCACCTGGCAATCTGGGGTAGCCTACTTCTAAAAACAGGAGTTTGCATGCACCCATCTTGGCTTGTAACCTGTGATGGACTTTTCCTCCAGAAATCTGTCCAATCCCCTTTCAAAGGTATCTAGGCCAGATGCCATCTCCACATCCTGTGGCAAGGAGTTCCACAGATTAATTACCTGATGGATAAAGAAATATTTCTTTTTTGTCTGTCCTCACTCTCCCAGCAAGGAAATCCAGCCAAGAACTTAGTCTGCAGGAGGTCTGTCTGAGGCACCAAGTGGCCCTTCTCCTGTGGTGCTAAATTCAGAAAGTCCCAGGGCTAGTGTCAGAGGATGTTCCTGTAGCCTTTAGGAGAGGGGGGCATCAGAGAAGCTTCTCAGAGCATTAGGAGTGTCCAATATTAGTCAAAAATTGGCAAAAAAAAAAAAAAAATTGGGGAAATTCAAGATTCGTGACCACAGCGCCACTTGGGGTTTTTTCCCCTCAGACCTCAGAACGTCTCGGCCTCATGAGAAGAACTTGTACGCTTGCGACTTGTATTCTTGGGGAATTCTACCCATCCACCCCCAGAAAGAAGGAATCATTATTTATGATGCACTGTCAACACAGACATGACAAAAGCCATTTCCGGTACACAAAAAAAGCTAATTGCAAAGCGAAGGGCCACCGCCAGACAGAACGGGGTGCTTAGCTCCGGCACGCAAGGCCGGCTTCTCAAAGACACCACATCTCCTTTTCTTCAGCCTCAGAAAGGAGAAGTCTGCGCGGAGGGGGGAAGTCATCGGTTTATCGATGCTCCGCAGAGTGGTTTTTCTGCACCTGTTACCTCTGTGCGAGCGCACAGCGCCCAGGTTGTGAGACAGGATGCTGAGTGAGAGACAGAGAGGGGGTGGGGGGAACAGGCCTGTTGTGGGAGGCCCAGGTCACCCCTCCCTGCGCACAGCGCACAAAGAGGCGTTTTTCAGCAAGAAACATGACTAAAAGCTCCTTTCTTGCCTGCTTGGCTTTTCGTTTATACACCTCGTCTCTCCTCTTGAATGACCTCTTCCCACAAAATGACAAGAAAACACAATTAAAAGCAAGGACGCAGCATTAACCATTAAAAAGCATCAGTCAGCAACAGCCAGAAACCCCAGCAGGAACCCTCCTCCCCTCCAAAGGGGAGTGTATCTTCAGTACCTTCTTAAATATTGGGAAAGAAGAGACAAGGCAAACCTCCTGCAGCAGGGAGTTCCAAAGTGAGGGGGCCATGCCTGGGAAGGCCTTGTCCCATGTGCATGCCAACTGAACTTCTGTCGTCATCTGCCCCAGGATGATATTTCTCCATTGAATTCCTCTCTGACTCCAGTCCATCATCATATGCAGCAGAAGGAGATGGTAGAGTCATGATCAGCCCATCAGTTAGGCCCACTCAGGCAGTCGTGTTAGGTAGCAAATCCATCTGCCCGCTTGTCTCCACTGAATTCCCTGGATGGAGAAGGGAGGAGGATGGAGCAGAAGAGGATATTTGGAGGAGAGGAGAGTGGTATGCTAGAGTGTCTCTAAGACACTCTAGCTCACCACTCTCCTTTCCTGCACACATTCTCTGCTGCTCCATATCTTAGGTGATCGGTGGGCTGATGTGGCAAAACAAGCAGATTCCTGGCCTGCAAGCTATGAACAACCAGCCACAAGTTCAGAGGCTGAAAACCTACCCCTGCTCCAGAAAGAGGGCTTCAGAAGATTTCTTCTCAATGTCTTGTTTTCAGGTGGGTCTGGTCTGTTCAAGGAAAGGCCTAAATGGCAGCAATGGCTCTGCACGGCCAGGGATCTTGGCCACAAGATGTGTAGGATTTCAGGAGCTCTTGCCAGACGGACAAGAAGCTGCGAGCGGGACAGGGACAACCCACTCTTTACAGATGCCACTTGCCACCACTGAACATGCTTTCCATCAATTTTGATGGGTTCAGGAAAGGCAGGCCACAGGCTCAGCCACTGCACCATCTGGTGCCCACAGTGCTTTTCTGCATGCACAGATCTGTCGCATTGGTGTCACCCCAGCCAGCAGGATGCATGCTTCAAAGATTCTAGCGCCAGGCACGCTTCAGCTGAGGCTTTGGGTTCTGAAGTCTTCACCTCAAGGAGACCACAGACTCAGGGGTGACCTACAAGTGACCTAAATTTGCACAGAGAACAGAACAGAACCCAAATCAGAGAGAGAGAGAGAGAGTGTTACAGCAGCATAAAAACCAGAGACGTAGGACAACTTAAAGCAATGGTTTTCAACATTTCTCTTCTCGTGACACACTGACCTCTGTGGTCTTAATGGTCTTCACCTCTTGTGATGTCACTTTCAGCTTCTGGGAGACTCTTCTGGGTTCTGTGACTTTGTTTTTAGGGCAGCACACCAATGTGCGGACACACTGGTTCTGGCCTGTAGCACACCTATTGCAAACTGCTGCCTTACAAACAGAGAGAAAGAGAGAAAGAGATTCATACATGGGTAATGGGTTGCATCCTAAGGTTCCTGCCTTCTGCAGACAGAAACCTATGGTTACAACCCACTATAAACCATGGGGCCAAAAGCCATAAAAAATACATGAGCTACAGTAGGCCTGTGGCATTTCCTTTTTAAATTCTTTTTCTTTAAATATAAATTTCAAAAAACATAAAACATGAAAACATACATAGAAAAGGTGGGGAAAGAACCCAGAACATTAAATTCCAAATTATTATAATTTATTACAAATTGTTAAACAGAAATGCAGCATCAGTTGAGCCAGGCACGCTGCTTTGCCACTAAGTACAAAATAAAGAGCAAGTGCTCTTTAGACCTGTCTGCTATCTGACTTCCGTTAAACTGAGTTAACTTTAAAATATTCAAATATTCTGATCTTTCACTCTAAGAAAGACAGAAGATTCCACCAATAGGGCTCTGGATTGGGCCCTAAATTCCATTGAACTCAGTGTGGTTTACTTCTGAGTAAGCATGACTGGGATCACATCTGCAAGTCTTGGTGCTGTAGGTATATACGGCACTGTTTCTTACAACTTTTAGTTTGAATCTTTGCTGTAAAATGGAATAGGAATTATTAAGGGACCAAAATCGTTGAGTATTTAATGTTCTTTCAATCTTTGCTCTTCATTTACTAGCTCTGTGACATTTCTAGGGAACGTACAGATGAGCACAAGAAAAGCCCACTGCCTGCTCACCGCAGTGACAAGCTGGCAACAATGCAGGCTTCAGAGGTTTGCTGCGCTCATCTAACACCTGTGGCGAGAGCGCTTAATCAGTGCAATCTTTCAGAGGTGTGAAATCCTCCCTTAAGTACTGTCTCAACTGACTTATGTGTGATATTTTGCAAATTCACACTTCTCTTTCCTAAAGTGGCTTTTTCTTAAAGACTGGTGTAGGGATGCGTGGTCAGGGGAGGCAGAGCCTCCCTTGTCCTGTCAGTACAGCCTCCCCTCTGATATCACACGTGTCCCATCCAGTTTCTGAGTGGTTGCACGATCATTGGGGAGGCTGAACTGTCACGGCCGCAAGCTCTAGTCCCTGAGAGACTCCCTGAGACTCCAAGTCCCTCCAAGAGACTAGGCAGCAACAGCTCTGTGTCCACTGTGATTGGTTGGCAACCTTCAGTCTCGAAGGACTATGGTAGAAGCCTACAGCACCCGGTATTCCCAGGCGGTCTCCCATCCAAGTACTAACCAGGCCTGACCCTGCTTAGCTTCCCGGATCATGGTATAAGCCTACAGCACCCGGTATTCCCAGGCGGTCTCCCATCCAAGTACTAACCAGGCCTGACCTTGCTTAGCTTCCGAGATCATGGTATAAGCCTACAGCACCCAGGATTCCCAGGCAGTCTCCCATCCAAGTACTAACCAGGCCTGACCCTGCTTAGCTTCCGAGATCATGGTATAAGCCTACAGCACCCAGTATTCCCAGGCGGTCTCCCATCCAAGTACTAACCAGGCCTGACCCTGCTTAGCTTCCCAGATCATGGTATAAGCCTACAGCACCCGGTATTCCCAGGCGGTCTCCCATCCAAGTTCTAACCAGGCCTGACCCTGCTTAGCTTCCGAGATCATGGTATAAGCCTACAGCACCCGGTATTCCCAGGCGGTCTCCCATCCAAGTACTAACCAGGCCTGAGCCTGCTTAGCTTTCGAGATCAGACGAGATTGGGCATGTGCAGGGTAAGCACTTTTGGGTAACCCCCAGTATGCCTTGCAGCATGACATAACTCAATGCACTGAGCTTCCCCAGCCTTGGATCCAAGATAGCAGCACCTGGGGGAACAGGTAGGTGGGGCCACTGCGGACATCTCACAGTGCCCCTGTGAGTGTGCCGTGATGCCCTAAGGCAGTGTTTTTCAACCTTTCTCGTCTCATGGCACACTGACAAGGTACTAAAATTGTCAAGGCACACCATCAGTTTTTGGACAGTTGACAAGGCACACCTTGCCGTTGGTGGGGGGCTCATATCCTCAATGGTCCTATTCATAAATGACCCTCCACCAAACTGCCGCGGCACACTTGGGGACCATTTGTGGCACCAGTGTGCCACAGCACAGTGGTTGAAAATGGCTGCCCTAAGGTGTTGTGACAAACGCTTTGGGAACCCCTGATTTAAACCCATCTGATGAATTAATTTAGAACATTTTGATTGACTAAAATGCTGAGCAGAAGGCTGTTTTTTTTTAAAAAAATTATACAGATTTCCAAGTGAAAGAGCCATTTCAATGCTGGCTTGACCATTACTGCTGCTTCTCCTCTTGTGCTTGCAGTATTTAAAAACAAAGAGAGGAACAAACAAAGAGGAAGTCTGAAGGAGTGGGGGGGCGGGACTAAAGTGCCCATTGGGATGCATTCCTTCCCGTCTGCGAGTGACGGGGGGGGGGGAATCTCTCTCCTAAAATGTGTGACATGTGAACCTAATCTGAAAAAGAAAGTGTTTTTTTTTCCCTTTAAGACATTTTTTTTTCTCATATACAAATATAAGCAGATTTTGCTAATGGATTCATTAACAGCTGTGAAAATCAGCGAGGATCTCTTTAATTAACTGGCTGCCTTAATATGTGCAAAGGACTGCCTTTGTGGGAGGAACTTGTATCCGACTGCTTGCACCTGAGGAAATGATTAACACCTCTGCAGAAAAATCTGGGGAGGAAAGAACTCTTTCCACCCACAGAATGCATTTTTCTCATAAAACGCAGCACGCCAAATCATATAGGATCATCACCAAACAGCCCACGTAGCGATGCGAAAAGGAGGAAGGACTTTGGGGAGAGGGAGATAGACGCCGGTGTCACCCAGCAAATCTCTCCTCCCTACTTTCTATTTTGATACTGCGCCGGCGAAAGGCCTCCAAGCAGAGGGACAGTGCTGGAGCGCAAGCTTGTGGTTGAAGCAAATAGATTTTACAGGAAATAATCTGCAGCTTGCTGTAGGCTAATGCACAGCTTGGTTACTGGAAAGCCCGCAGGTAGAGTAGGGTGGCTACTACTTTTTGACAGAAGCTTGGCTTTGAAAGATACACAGCAGTAGTGCCGGCTTCAGTGGTCATCGTCTCCACCCAGGAAACCTTGGAAAGCAGAGTTCTGTGGGGAGAAAATCTGGGGAAGGTTTCGAATGGAGAATTTTTATTCATTTCATTTCTTTTCATATTTTTTATCCCACCTTTCCTCCAAGGAGCTCAGGGCAGTGTACTTAGTTTCTCCCCCCTTCTGTCCTCACAACAACCCTGTGAGGTAGGTGAGAGCCCAATCCTGAGCTGCCTGTCGCTGCTTCATCCTACGTGCACTGGGCATTGCTGGCATCTCCTCGGGGCAAAGGGGACATTCGGCCCCTTCCTGCAGATATGGGTGCAGGTCCCACAAGGGGCTATTCAAGTCTGTGCCACACAGAGTTGAGCCCAGAGTTGCCAGCACAGAGTTAAGAGGCCCTGTGTCAGCCCCGAAGCGGTGTTCTGGATCCAGTGGAGCAGAGCTCCACCAGACCCGTCCCCCTTTGGCCCTGCTCCTTCCTCCACCCCACCCTCCCCCATCCCGGAATGACTCTCCCCCACCCCAACAAACCTCTCCGCCACCCTCTTCCCTTATTGCAGGTGGCGGGCCTCTGGTACCCTCTACAATGCATCCTCCATGCACCTTCTATCACATTTCACTTCTCTCTTGCTGTCCTGGTAATAATCCACATAGATTTGCATTGGAAACATAGCCCTGATGTACCAGGACAGAGACTTGATGTGGAAAGTCTGTGTCCTGGTACATCAGGGCTCCGTTTCCAATTTTGTTTCTTAACAAATATATCATTCCAACTGTGCACTCACAAGTATACACACCATTGGGTTTAATCTACTTTCACTTTCTTGAAGAAAGAAAGAAAGAAAGAAAGAAAGAAAGAAAGAAAGAAAGAAAGAAAGAAAGAAAGAAAGAAAGAAAGAAAGAAAGGGTAGGGAATGGGCCTTGAGGTGGGAATAGCCAAGTTTAGCTTCTGCTAAAAGCAAGCAGTGGTTGAAGTGAGAACAGTGGTTGAAGTGAAGTGGTTGAGAAGCCATAAAGTTGCAAAGATATATGCACACACTGTTTTAGAAAAGGGAAAGGTTCTGGTAAAGGTGGAAAGGGAGGGGGCCAAAGGTCAGGAACAGAGATGTGTAGATCCCCCCCCCCCCAACAAATGTTGGTGGTATTGGCAACCTTCAGTCTCGAAAGACTCTGGTATCGCGCTCTGAAAGGTGGTTCTGGCACAGCGTCTAGTGTGGCTGAAAAGGCCAATCCGGGAGTGACAATCCCTTCCACACCGGGAGCAAGTGCAGTCTGTCCCTGGTCTGTCTCCCTGGCTGTGGGCCTTCCTTCTTTGCCTCAGACTGTTGGCCAAGTGTCTCTTCAAACTGGGAAAGGCCATGCTGCACAGCCTGCCTCCAAGCGGGCCGCTCAGAGGCCAGGGTTTCCCACTTGTTGAGGTCCACTCCTAAGGCCTTCAGATCCCTCTTGCAGATGTCCTTGTATCGCAGCTGTGGTCTACCTGTAGGGCGCTTTCCTTGCACGAGTTCTCCATAGAGGAGATCCTTTGGGATCCGGCCATCATCCATTCTCATGACATGACCGAGCCAACGCAGGCGTCTCTGTTTCAGCAGTGCATACATGCTAGGGATTCCAGCACGTTCCAGGACTGTGTTGTTTGGAACTTTGTCCTGCCAGGTGATGCCGAGGATGCGTCGGAGGCAGCGCATGTGGAAAGCGCTCAGTTTCAAGCTCTGTAGACCTGGATCTTGGTATGTTCCATCAGCTTCTTGTTGGAAGCTGTTTCAACAAATGTTGAAAGTCTAATTTCAACATTTGTTTGATCTTGTTTCAACAAATGTTGAAAGTCTAATAATTAGAGGTGGGTGAAAACAGTTTTATTTTTTTCACAGAGTTTGGTGTTTTCTAAAGTTAGACATGCAGAAAGCAGGGTTATGTGTTTTTATTCCAAGGGCATGTTTTCATAAATTATAATTATAAATTATAATCACTTTAAAAGTGTTCTAGGTAGGTGATATAGTTGGTATAGCATCAGCAGATGCAGCCACTTGCATATTAGAGGTGTTAGAGAATATGAAGAGGTGTTAATATAATAATAATAATATACAGTATTTATATACCGCCTTTCTTGGTCTTTATTTAAGACTTTATTCAAGGCGGTTTACATAGGCAGGCTTATTAAATCCACGCAGGGATTTTTACAAATTGAAAGAAGGTTCTTTCTTTCAAGAACCACTACATTCAAGGTGTTACACTCCGATCTGGTTTAACATTCTAGCCTCCATCCTCCCACGCTCCGAGCAGACGGAATAACTCGGCTCAGCTTGCCAGCTGCTTCAAGGTCGCACGGTGCCGGTGGCCTCGAACTGGCGACCTTGTGGATGTTAATGTTCAGGCAAATGGAGGCTCTACCCTCTAGACCAGACCTCTGCCATGTTAGAGGATGATTTGTTTTTTGTTTTTTTTTGTAGATTTTGTAGATCTCAGGGTTTGGTTTTGTGTGTGTGTGTGTTGTTACATAAATGAGCTGTGTTAAGTGTTTTTATTTCATTATCACTGAAAAAAAAACCCATCTCTACTTATAATTCTATTGTGACACATTGTACCGCCACCATCTAAAGAAAAGGGGATGGTAGCTAAGTGCGGGACCTTTTCTGTCGTGGTGCTACATTTCTGTTGTAGTGCCACAATCAGTTACCAGAATATTTGAGAACAGCCTCCTTTTAATATGGTTTTCCAGAGGGGTCTAAAAAAAAGTTTAATTCAATTTATTTCAATTAACAATTAAATTCAATTAATTTAAATTAATTTGGCATTTGAGGAGGGAAGAGGAACTACCTAGGGACCCTTTTTACCTTTGGTTGCTGTTTTTATGTCAGTGTTTCTATGCTGTTGCTGCTATTTGTATCGTTTCACTTTGTAATTTTAAATTCCTTTCATTCATGTTTTGATACATATGTTTTTATGATTGTATTTTTATTTCTAATGGTACACTGCATTGGACATAGGAAAGGCGGTATATATTATTTTAAAATGAATGAATGAATATTGCATCCGCTGTCTAGCTGTTCCACCAAAAATATCAAGGTTCTCCCACCCCCACATTTTTCTTTAAACACATTATGGTGGCAACCCAAGCTAAGTCATATTGAACTTTTCAAGAGTGCTTGGACTAACTATGCAGTTGTTTTCAAGAATCACCCAGCCTCCTACAAATTCTTCCACTTCAACGGTTTCCTAAATGTCTCCATTTCCCACGCAGTGCCATCACTTGAAATGCTTTTGTGATTTCTGCCCAGTTCTTTGATCTGCAATAACTCATTTCCCTGTATGTTACTCTATCTATTTAAAGCACACTGACATAGGTCATGGTTGTTTTGATCTAATATTGTGAGACAACACAGACAGGTGGGATAGAAATGCTTGAGTAAGGGCCCAATCCTATCCAATTTTCCAGTCCCGGTGCAGCCGTGTCAGTGGGGCATGCATTGCATCCTGTGGTGGGGAGGCAATCACAGAGGCCTCCTCAAGGTATGGGAATATTTTTCCCCTTACCTTGGGGCTGCATTGTGGCTGCACCGGTGCTGAAAAGTTGGATAGGATTGGGCCCTAAGTTATCTACTTTGGAGTCTGTCTTTCCCTGGTGAGCCACTGTGAGATACAGGAAGCTGAACTAGATGGGCCTTTGGCCTGATCCAGCAGGGATCTTCCTATGTTCTTCTGTTCTTATGCCAGGCTAGGATGTGCCAACAGAAAAACCAGTATTGCTGAGAAACAGATGATGACATCCACAGTGCTGCTTTATGGGCATTGCACATTAACTTTTTGTGGGTCTCCAGTGGGCATATGTGTGGAGGCCCCCCCCCACTTTAATCAGAGGCAATATCAACTCTCATACCAGGTCTGATCAATTTTGGTTACTGTGTGGGGCATTCTTTCACTAACTCTGGATTCCCAAAAGGAATCTCATCTTTACTCAGAGTACATTTATATTTTGAATTGTATTTTATATTTATGTGTTTTATTGTACACCACCTTGGGTGCCTTGTCTTACAAGGGCAGAGGCAGAATAAATAAATAAATAAATAAATAAATAAATAAATAAATAAATAAATAAATGCATACCTACCTACCTACCTACCTACCTACATACATACATACACACATACATACAATTTTTCCTTTCCTTGAAATTTTGCAAATGTTTCACCAAAGAGCCACCAAATTCGCCCCGAAATTTCAGGTCAGGAGAAATTCGGTGACAACTCAGACAAAATTAGATCAGCTTGCTTTCTCTGTAAACTTTTCCCCCAGTCCCAGGCTTTCATCCCACACTTGTGAAATGCAGGAGGTACCCAATATGTGCCTTGACCAACAACCTCCATCAATAGGATGGTGTGGTGGTTTGGGTGTTGAACTTGGACCTGGAAGATCCAGGCTCAGCCATGAAGCTTCCTAGGTGACCTTTAGCCAGTCACTAGCTCTCAGCCTCACCTACTTCACAGGGTTGTTGTGAGGACCAAAGGGGGGGAGGAATCATGTCCACCACTGTGAGCTCCTTGGAGGAGGGAATATAAAAATGTGATAGATAGATAGATAGATAGATAGATAGATAGATAGATAGATAGATAGGGCACAATCCTAACCAGGTCTACTCAGAAGTAAGTCCTATTTTGTTCAATGGGGCTTACTCTCAAGAAAATGTGGTTAGGATTGCAGCCATAGATAGATAGATAGATAGATAGATAGATAGATAGATAGATAGATAGATAGATAGATAGGGCACAATCCTAACCAGGTCTACTCAGAAGTAAGTCCTATTTTGTTCAATGGGGCTTACTCTCAAGAAAATGTGGTTAGGATTGCAGCCATAGATAGATAGATAGATAGATAGATAGATAGATAGATAGATAGATAGATAGGGCACAATCCTAACCAGGTCTACTCAGAAGTAAGTCCTATTTTGTTCAATGGGGCTTATTCTCAAGAAAATGTGGTTAGGATTGCAGCCATAGATAGATAGATAGATAGATAGATAGATAGATAGATAGATAGATAGATACCTAACCAGGTCTACTCAGAAGTAAGTCCTATTTTGTTCAATGGGGCTTACTCTCAAGAAAATGTGGTTAGGATTGCAGCCATAGATAGATAGATAGATAGATAGATAGATAGATAGATAGATAGATAGGGCACAATCCTAACCAAGTCTACTCAGAAGTAAGTCCTATTTTGTTCAATGGGGCTTACTCTCAAGAAAATGTGGTTAGGATTGCAGCCATAGATAGATAGATAGATAGATAGATAGATAGATAGATACCTAACCAGGTCTACTCAGAAGTAAGTCCTATTTTGTTCAATGGGGCTTACTCTCAAGAAAATGTGGTTAGGATTGCAGCCATAGATAGATAGATAGATAGATAGATAGATAGATAGATAGATAGATAGATAGATAGATACCTAACCAGGTCTACTCAGAAGTAAGTCCTATTTTGTTCAATGGGGCTTACTCTCAAGAAAATGTGGTTAGGATTGCAGCCATAGATAGATAGATAGATAGATAGATAGATAGATAGATAGATAGATAGATAGATAGATAGATAGATAGATAGATAGATAGATAAAAATGTGGATCCCAGGTTGGAATACGTTGAAAGCTGCCTCCTACCCTGAGAAGTTTGGCCCATCTTAATGAAACTCTTTTCACTCAAACCTCCTCTATGGCATGCCCCTACAGGGTGCGACTACATTCACCCCCTGACCACAGTTTTAATAGCTGAGATGGTAACCACAGTTTGGTTGAAGGGAGTCAAGCAACAACCTGTCCACTTTAACTCATCTCAAATAGTGCACCATTAGTTGTGTGTGGACAACTGCCCCCTGGTGGACTAGATGTGCAGATTCTTCACCACTGCCTAGCACAGAACCAGAAGAAATTGCTGGTTTATTATAATTAACAGACCAGCTAAAGGGGAGGGGGAGAGGGGGGATGTCCAATTGCAATAATTTAACCATGACAAGTGAAGGAGGGTGGAATAGAAACCACATTCCCATTATTTCAGACATACTAAGTTTGGTCAGTGTGTGTGTGTGTGTCTTTTTCCCCCCTCCTTCCCCTGTTTCATTAGCCCACTCTCTCACAATAAGTAATTTTCCCTTAATGCCTCAAATCACTCTCGATACCGCTGTGGTACGCGTGTGGCCAGGGTGAAGTATGAGGAGGTCACAGCCGATGTGTCTTCCTTTTGTGTGGGGTTTTCATTAGATGGGAATGACCACAGAATTAAACAGCCCGTAGGCCAGCAGGACTGCCCACTAATTGCTTTCGTGTGTGTTTTATGGTATCACCACAATTTCCCCTCATCGATACTGGGATTTCTCCACTTAATCCAAAGGCCTTCATCAGGATTAAATGAAGACGCAAGGCTCCCTCGTTAGATAAACACATGGTTGTTGGTCTTTTATTGAGTCTTTGTGGCCTCTTCAGCCATTTAACCTCAGAGGCTTGTAAAGCTACACAGAGACCTTGGCCTATCAGTGCGCCAGACCAAAATCTCTAATTACAGGACAAAATGGTGACTCCGAGGGCCAGATTGTCAGCCACTGGGAAATCGCCGGAGCTCCATTAGTGTCGGGGATGTGGGTCTCTCACCGAGGGCCTTTTGGCACCCAACCTAAAACCCCTCCACGGATGCCGCTTGCAGTTCTGTGGAGAACCTCTTGTCAGAATTCAGGCCTCAAGAGAATTTCCGAACCTGGGGTCTACAAGGTGGGGATGTGTCCTCAGCGCCATTACTAAACATTGGCTCAGCAAGGAAACTTACAGACCTGCAAGAAGCCTATTGAATATCAATAAGCAAGGGCAGATTATGTGATGAGGCAGAGCCACCCAGTTGCCCAATACAGGTTTTCTCATCAGGTCTCCTCTTCAGTCAACAAGAGAGTGCAGGGCTGGACCATCTATCAAGCTGACTGTGCCTGAGGCAAGCGACTCAGTCGACTTTAAAGATGGGCCAGCCCTGACTTCAAGCCCCTTTTGGAACTAGCTTCCCACTTACTTTTGCTCTGTGAACTTTGTTCGCTGAAAAAAGCAGCAAACTATGTTGTTGGCAACCTTCAGTCTCGAAAGACTCTGGTATCGCACTCTGAATGGTGGTTCTGGAACAGTGTCTAGTGTGGCTGAAAAGGCCAATTCGGGAGTGACAGTCCCTTCCACACCGGGAGCAAGTGCAGTCTGTCCCTGGTCTGTCTCCCTGGCTATGGGCCTTCCTTCTTTGCCTCTTTGCCTCAGACTGTTGGCCAAGTGTCTCTTCAAACTGGGAAAGGCCATGCTGCACAGCCTGCCTCCACGCAGGCCGCTCAGAGGCTAGGGTTTCCCACTTGTTGAGGTCCACTCCTAAGGCCTTCAGATCCCTCTTGCAGATGTCCTTGTATCGCAGCTGTGGTCTACCTGTAGGGCGCTTTCCTTGCACGAGTTCTCCATAGAGGAGATCCTTTGGGATCTGGCCATCGTCCATTCTCACGACATGACCGAGCCAACGCAGGCGTCTCTGTTTCAGCAGTGCATACATGCTAGGGATTCCAGCACGTTCCAGGACTGTGTTGTTTGGAACTTTGTCCTGCCAGATGATGCCGAGAATGCGGCATCTAGCATCTATATATCTATAAAAGATATCTTTTTTATATATATTTGTAATAGTAATCGTTTTAACAATATACTTCTGCAGCAGAACGCAGATATTTCACAACAGGGGAGCAGTTAACATTTATTTTAAGTACTGTTAGCAGGTAATACTGTACTGAAAATAAAGCAAAAAATATTTTTGTAGCAATGGTTATTTTGAATAAGCAGAAGGGCAGAGGCAACAGGCAAATGAGCTGAACTAAGTTGCGTTCAGGAGGGTGCCCTGCTTCAGAACCCAATCTGCACAGACCAAAGAAAGACAGAAGAAGATCTGAATGAATGAATGAGAGAGAGAGAGAGAGAGAGAGAGAGAGAGAGAGAGAGAGAGAGAGAGAGAGAGCGCAAATGGTCAACTATACCTGAAGCAGAAGCAAAGTGGCCAAGCACTGCCCAGGTTTGAGATGAACCATCACAGAGAAAGTGGACAGAACATTCCCTCTTTCATCATGCTTGAACATGGGGTCACCCCATGAATTTGGCTGGCAGTGGTCTCAGGAACAAAAAAAGAAACAACTGCTTCACACAAATTATAAGTCTTAGCTCCCCAGTTCCTGCTATTCAGTGAGCCAAATGGCTCCATATCAACAGCAGTGGTGGCCGTGGGCTTCGATGGTTTTAACTGAGGGTTGGACATGTTCCTGGAGGAGGAAAGGCCTAAGAACAGCTACTAGACATAGTGGCTTTGTGGAACCTTCACATTTGCATAGAGCGGCAATTTTCAACACTCTGCTTCTCAAGGCACGTTGACCTCTATGGTCTTCTCTATGGTCTGCAATGTCATTTCTGGCTTCCAGGAGACTCTTCCAGGTTCTGTGGCTCTGTTTCTAGGGCCATTGTCTAGTAACAAATTGTCTGTCCTCTTCCTCTGCTGGAGAAGCTGGCAGAGGAAGAGGGATAGAAAATTCATTACTACAACAGTTTATTTATTTATTTGCTTGCTTACTTAGGGCGCAATCCAGAGGCAAGTCCCTTGCCTGGCCTAGGAGGGTAACAGACGTGCCATAACGGGGTCAATTGATCAATCAATCAAACCTTTATTGGCATTAACAATAAAACCAGAGTGTAAAACAGGGCATAAAACTTACTTACTTACTTAGGGCACAATCCAGAGACAAGTCCCTTGCGCTGGCCCAGGAGGGTCGCAAATGTGCCATAAGGGAGTCAGCAAGGCCAGCATGCAGAGGAGTGCTGGCCTACAGAGGCTGACACAAGCCTCTGCGCCGACAGAAGCACCAAGCCTTGCATCCGCCCAGCTGGGCCAACGCAAGGCTCTGAGGAGGGCAGTGTGGAGGTGGGAGAGGGGCGTTCTGGGGCGGGAGAGGGCGGGTGCTTGGGCGGCCCCAGGGGCAGGCAGGTGGGGAGCAGGAGGCAGGGCTGGGGCCTGACAGTTATGCCGGATCCCAACCCCCATTTCCAGGGAGTTCGGAGCAGCTTCAAGCCTCAGGAGGTGGTGCAAGTCAGAGGTGATCCATTGGGGCCAGGGTGCCTTACCTAGAGGTAAGGGGAAAAGTTACCCCTTACCTCTGGCTGAACCACTTTGGGCCCCTATCCCGTGCTAGATACAGCACAAGCCTCTTGGCTTGCCTGTTCCAGTGCAGGGTAGGAATGCGCCCTTACTTCCTTTCTTACAAAATTTAGACCCTGCTTTCTCTCCCTGCTGGGCAGGAACCCAGAGCGTTTTTCAGCTATTTTCAACCGCAGGGCTCCAAATTCTCAGCGGTGAACCTTGCACAGCACACCAATGTGCCACAGTACACAGGTTGAAAATTCCTGAGTCATAGAGCGTACCTCTCTCTGTGTGCTGGCTGCTAAGGGGCACGACAACAAGGGAGGCTTCTGATTGGCCACTGTGGGAAACAGGATACTGGGAGAGAAGGGCCCACTTTGGTCTGATGCAGCAGAATTGTGCTCTTTCTCATCTGCCCGAGACCTTGGTTGGTCCTACTCTGTGCCAAAGCGAAGCAACTCAGGAGAAGGACATGCAGTCAAGGTCAGCAGTGGACAGCAGACAACACTGAGTCCTCTGGGGCACAATGCGCCAAGACTTTGCCAAGAGAAACAAAAGGAGCACACTCCTTGCGCACCTTCCATTCATTTCGGCAGGAATTGCACTAGAGAACGTCCTGGCAGAGTGTGCCCCACAGCGCAAGCAGGGAAGGTGCTATTGGGTTGTTCTGCTGCAGCTGCCAATTTATCCTTGGCTGGCAGAGATTGAAGGAGAAACAAGGGATTAAAAGCTGCCTCTTCTCAGACTGACAGCCTGTGTCCTTACCATAAGACGCTCCCAGCCATAAGACGCTCCCAGCAGCATCAAGAACACCAGGGGGCATGTGTACATTGTCCCTGCTTGTCATTTGCTTCCCCCAAGCCTCTGTTGTCGAAACGTCCTGCTCTGTTGCAGAACCCGCTGAATTAGCGCTACAGTCTTGTTTAAATGGCCTGCACAAAATGGGGCTCCGTGCGGTTTGCAGGGCATTTTCTGTTTAACTTGCCTGCAAGTACTTTGAAGGCTTGCCGGTGCATTAGTGGTCTGGCTTGCAAATTACGGCTCTAACCCTTAGACCTCTGCCAATCAATCTTGCTGACACCCATTAAAATGAGCTCATGGTGCTGATTTTATGGCTGGATTAAGTGGTGTATCTGTCGATCAGGCGGCCCAGAAAGAGCGTCAAGCTGCTAATGATTTTGTCATTGATCTTTAATGATTTCCTACATTAGTACAAGCCGAATTAGCTTCATCAACAAGCTCTGGGAGAGGGGGAGTGGGGGGGGGGAAGAGAGAGACTGGCAGAATAATTGACTCACTCCAGCAGTGATCACATCAGTACATGCCCCCCACCACTCCCTAGTTTTCGTTAATAGGAAAGGGATAATACATAATTACATTGGTTGATCAAACTACATTAAAACCTTCTCCCACCTTCTGCTCCCAATCGTTGCAGTTAACGCAATGGAAGAAAACACTGCTCCCTTTTGGGTGCAATCCTAATGCGCCCTTGGGCCGAAGCAAGTCCCCTGCGCCAGCCCAGGAGTGTTGCAAAAGTGCCGTCAAGCACTTTTGCGTCACTCCAGGGGTAGATGGGCCAGCACAGGGACGTGCGCTGGCCTCCCTAAGCTCTGGGTCAGGTAAGAATGTGCTGGCCAAGCTTGGCCGGCACAAAGGTTTGGGGGGCAGGGAGGAGGCGGGAGGGAGGTGTTTTGGGGTGAAGGGAGGGCAAACAGCAGGTGTTCCTGGAGACAGGCAGGGAGCAGTAAGCAGGGCTGGGCTGCCCCATTCCTGGGCAGCCCGGGGCAGTCACGGGCTGCTCAGATTTGCACTACCTCTTGGCGCAGATTGTAGCCCCATTGGGGCTGCTGCTGCTTTACCAGGGGTAAGGGAAAGCTATTCCCATTGCCCCTGGCTGAGCCACTTTCAGCCCCAATCCTACCTTGGGTGCAGCGCAGGCCCACCAGCCTGCCTGCTCCAAGCCAGGTTAGGATGGGCTGCTCATTACTTAACCACGATATATATCCAGGGGACCCTCAGTATCTGTGGGGGTCCATTCCAGGACCCCCTGCGGATACAGATTTCCACAGATATTTAAATCCATGCGCGGCCTTTAGAGGACCTCCCTGATACAACCAGAAGTGTCTTCCAGTCTTGTTTAGGAGGTTTCTCTGAGGCCCTCCAGCCAGGGGTTCAATTTTTGTGGATACTGAAATCCGCTGATGCCGAACTCATGGAAAAGGAGGGCCCATTGTATTGCACCACTATATAAAGTATTCAGTTTTGCACTAGGTGGGAAAGACAGAAACTGTAAGTGTTGTTGACCTGAACAACACTTTGAACCCCACTCTCATGTCGTGAGAATGGATGATGGCCGGATCCCAAAGGATCTCCTCTATGGAGAACTCGTGCAAGGAAAGCGCCCTACAGGTAGACCACAGCTGCGATACAAGGACATCTACAAGAGGGATCTGAAGGCCTTAGGAGTGGACCTCAACAGGTGGGAAACTCTGGCCTCTGAGTGCCCGCTTGGAGGCAGGCTGTGCAGCATGGCCTCTCCCAGTTTGAAGAGACACTTGGCCAACAGTCTGAGGCTAAGAGGCAAAGAAGGAAGGCCCATAGCCAGGGAGACAGACCAGGGACAGACTGCACTTGCTCCCACTGTGGAAGGGATTGTCACTCCCGAATTGGCCTTTTCAGCCACACTAGATGCTGTTCCAGAACCACCATTCAGAGCGCGATACCATAGTCTTTCGAGACTGAAGGTGACAACATCCATGTTGACCTGAAACTACTTGTCATTTCAGGACACTTCCTGCAATGTTGGAGAACCCCCTTCTTTCTTCTGTTTTGCTGTAGCCTGCGGGAGTTTTTGGCCTGCCCATTAACATTGCCTTCTCTTTTCGTCTCAGCTGCTGTCCTTTGCCCAATGTGATGATGTCATGTAGTCACATGTGATGGGCTATGAAGTATTGTGGTGTCGTCATATTGCTGCACGATCCCTTATGGGCCGGGATGAACAAATAATGTGGTTCAACGGCATCAGCCAAGGAGAAATGATGTCATCTAACAGGACCGAAACATTGCGAATATTTACACAAAATTGTTTCCAGGAAATCTTTTGAGTGCTGCTTCCAAACCATTATTTTCTACCCCAAGCTGAAACTGGAGAATATTCGGTGCTGCCGTGTGGTGATGTTGAAGAAGTTATGGTCAGGAATGACCCTACCACAACATTAAATGTCTTTAAGCTGCTTCTTTGGCTTCTTTTTGTGTAATGTTTTCTAATGTAGTTTTTATTTGATTGGCTATTGTGTGGTCTTTTTGTTGTGTGACCTTTTACAGCCCAATTCTATTGGACTGCCCCACTAATAATAATAATAATAATAATAATAATAATAATAATAATAATAATAATAATACAGGTATTTCTATACTGCCTCTTTCTTGGTCCTCAGATTTCTCCTTAGACTTTATTCAAGGCAGTTTACATTGGCAGGCAATTTAAATCCCCGTAGGGATTTTTACAATTTGAAAGAAGGTTTCTATCTTTCAAGAAACCACAACATTCAGCTGTTTCTTTCTTGATCTGGTCGCACATTCTGGCCTCCATCCTCCCATGCTCAGAGCAGATGGAATAGCTCGGCTTCAGCTTGTCAGCTGCTTCAAGTTCGCACGGTGCCGGTGGCCTCGAACCGGCGACCTTCGGATGTTATCTTCAGGCAAATGGAGGCTCTACCCTCTAGACCAGACCTCCTGCCCGACCTCCTAACAGAACAAGTGTTCTACCAATACTGCTTTACAGCAGTCTGGAAGAAAGACTGGAGCCTTCCCACACATGCCAGCATATCTCCCTTGACCAGCATGGGGAGCCGACAGGGCAGCGGCTGGTGGATCAAATCTCAAAAGGGGGCAGGTTTGGCAGCAGTGGCATCCAGCTAGCTTTAACCCACTTCCCAGACCTGATCCTGCAGTGTGGATCCACGCAGAACCGCACCAGACAATTTGTTAGCGCAGGTTCAAGTAGACCTCTCCGTGCTGTGGACGTATATCCCCAGGTAAGGGTCTTGTGGATACAGCATTATCTTGTGGTGTTGCAGATACAACAAAGATGACGAATAACCATCCGGTCATTCACTACAGGTTGAGTATCCCTTATCCAGAGTCCTTGGAATGCGACAGGAAGGTGTCTGGATTTTGGATTTCTCTGAATTTTGAAATAATTGCATAATATAATGAGAAATGCTTCCACTTACTCTTTTCACTGTTATCTATATGGGTGCCTGCTGGTATCTTTGACATTTTCAACAATGTTTACAGAGCAATGTTTCTCAAACTGTGGGTCGGGACACATTAGGTGGGTCGCGAGCCAATTTCAGGCAGGTCCCCATTCATTTCAATATTTTATCTTTATTATGTGTGTGTGTTGGCAACCTTCAATCTCAAAAGACTATGGTATCACGCTCTGAATGGTGGTTCTGGAACAGCGTCTAGTGTGGCTGAAAAGGCCGATTCAGGAGTGACAATCCATTCCACACCAGGAGCAAGTGCAGTCTGTCCCTGGTCTGTCTCCCTGGCTATGCCTCTTTGCCTCAGTCTGTTGGCCAAGTGTCTCTTCAAACTGGGAAAGGCCATGCTGCACAGCCTGCCTCCAAGTGGGCCGCTCAGAGGCCAGGGTTTCCCACCTGTTGAGGTCCACTCCTAAGGCCTTCAGATCCCTCTTGCAGATGTCCTTGTATTGCAGCTGTGGTCTACCTGTAGGGCGCTTTCCTTGCATGAGTTCTCCATAGAGGAGATCCTTTGGGATCCGGCCATCATTCATTCTCACGACATGACCGAGCCAACGCAGGCGTCTCTGTTTCAGCAGTGCATACATGCTAGGGGTTCCAGCACGTTCCAGGACTGTGTTGTTTGGAACTTTGTCCTGCAGGTGATGCCGAGGATGCGTCAGAGGTAGAGCATGTGGAAAGCGTTCAGTTTCCTCTCCTGTTGTGAGCTAAGAGTCCATGACTCACTGCAGTACAGAAGTGTACTCAGGATGCAAGCTCTGTAGACCTGGATCTTGGTATGTTCTGACAGCTTCTTGTTGCACCAGACTCTCTTTGTGAGTCTGGAAAACGTGGTAGCTGCTTTACCGATGCATTTGTTTAGCTCTGTATCGAGAGAAAGAGTGTCGGAGATCATTGAGCCAAGGTACGCAAAGTCATGGACAACCTCCAGTTCATGTGCAGAGATTGTAATGCAGGGAGGTGAGTCCACATCCTGAACCATGACCTGTGTTTTCTTCAGGTTGATTGTCAGTCCAAAATCTTGGCAGGTCTTACTAAAACGATCCATGAGCTGCTGGAGATATTTGGCAGAGTGGGTAGTGACAGCTGCATCGTCGGCAAAGAGGAACAACATTGAGTGCCTGCCTGTGCTGGAGGAGCTTGACAGTGAACCAACCCTAGAAGAAATTCACGTGGCCCTGGACTCCCTTGCCTTTGGCAAGGCACCTGGAAAAGACAGCATCCCTGCTGAAGTCCTCAAGTGCTGCAAAGAGATCATCGTCACTGAGCTGCATGAAATCCTCTGTCTCTGCTGGAGAGAAGGTGGAGTACCTCAAGACATGAGGGATGCAAACATCATCACGCTGTACATGAACAAAGGCGACAGGGGTGACTGCAACAACTACCGTGGCATCTCTCTCCTTAGTGTTGTAGGAAAGTTGTTTGCCCGAGTTGCACTAAAGAGGCTCCAGGTACTTGCAGAGAGCGTTTATCCAGAATCACAGTGTGGATTCCGAGCCAACAGGTCCACCACTGATATGGTATTCTCCCTTAGACAACTGCAGGAGAAATGCAGGGAACAGCGACAGCCACTCTTTATAGCCTTCAGAGATCTCACGAAGGCCTTTGACCTGGTCAGCAGGGACGGCCTCTTCAAGATCCTCCCCAAGATTGGATGTCCACCCAGGCTCCTCAGCATCATCAGATCCTTCTACAAGGACATGAAGGGCACTGTTGTCTTCGATGGCTCCACATCAGACCCCTTTGACATCCGAAGTGGCATGAAGCAGGGCTGTGTTCTTGCACCAACCTTGTTTGGGATTCTCATTCTAAAAAGTGGGCCCCACTTTTGCTAAATGTGTGAGAACCACTGCTATAGAGGTACGCACCACAGAGCAGAGAATAGAACTTACAGCCTGTACCTCCACTGTATGTGGGAATGAGCACAAGACCTTCTAGCATTCACACTATGGAAAATTTGGTGCAGAGGGAGTCTTGGACAAAAATGTCAAGATTTGGGAATAATCTGGATTTTGGATATCTAAATAAGGGGTAATGCACCTGCAAAGTGGCAGATGTACAATGCCATACTCTAGAACAGGGGTCTCCAAACCCCGGCCCGGGGGCCAGATGTGGCCCGCAGCAAGCCTATTTCCAGCCCGCGGCCAACCTCTTGTCCCTTGAAAGCCTCTGGCCCACTCAACTGAACATGACCAGAACTGTGCTCTGATGGTGTCTGGAGGGTGTTCTGAGGGCCAGAGAGGTGGAATGAATGAGCCCATTTATTCACTCATCTAAGTTCCATCTCAAATTTATTTATTTAAATTTTATGCTTAAATTTTTTTCCGGCCCTCCACACCATGCTAGATATTTGATGCAGCCCTCTGGCCAAAGAGTTTGGAGACCCCTGCTCTAGAAAGCCAAGGATACTTCATGTGCCTTAGCATGTATTTTTAGCATGGTTGCAAATGTGCTCCATTTGTATACACATCTGCTACAGGTTTAAAAATACCTGCCAGGTCTTTTTCATACTAAGCAATTTTTAACAAAGCTATTTTTAAAAGTTTTGTGTTTTTTTTAAAGATCATGATCCTAAACAAGCAAACGCACAATGGAACCAAGAGTGAATTTGCATTTCCCGAGCTGCAGACGAACCACAAACTAAAGTTATTCTATTCATAAACTCCTGAACATTTTCTAGCACCTGTAGGAAATGCCCCAGTCGTAGTTGGCAAGTCTGTCCCAAGTCAAGTCTGAGGCTTGATCTATACGTGCAGCGTAATAAGGAGGTAGAGAATTGAATGGGCTGCCCCAGATGCCAAGCATTAAGACAGCAATTTCTCTCTCCCTTGCTCCATGCTAAAACAGGGCATTCTGAGAAAGCTATAATTCAATTCTTTCTAGCAGGTGATGTAGAGCATACAACCCTCTCAGTAGCACAGTTCCTAAACTTGAGTAATTTGAATCGAGCCAAGCTTTCTGTAGCAAGTAATCACTGAGCACATTACATCTTTGGCAATATCTGCAGAGTAACTGATTGTTTTGCTCTTTTAATAATACATGTTTGTATGTCAAATATATTGTACATTTGTATCTGTGTGTACACGTAGGTGTGCACATATACATATACGTGTGCATTACTTAGGTTTATATTCTCTCTATGGTTTCCGTACAGAGTCTTCACCTACCTAATGTTTATGCCTAATAAAGGTTGACTTGACTTGACTTGAATGGGCTGCACCACCAGCTTTTGAAAATGTGATTCCTCTAACAGCAGTTTGAGTCAGGGCCGGCCTTAGGAGTTGTGGAAACACCTTGTGGGGGCCCCTCTACTAATTTTTTTAGCTTTTAGCATGAATGGAGCCTGACCAAGAAAAAAAATCTGTTACTTCTGTGCAAGTGGGGAAGGGTTAGGATTAGGGTGCCTTTAGTGGTTGTGCAGAAAAGGTCCACAGGTGTGCCATGGGAATTTGGAGCACAGCGGTTGAAAATTGCTGAAAAACTCTTCTGGGTTCTGCAACTTTGTTTCTAGCGCAACTGTCTGTAGTAACTATCTGTCCCCCTTCCTCCAACAGCAGAGACAATTCATTCCTACAGGCGGGTACCCCTAGAAACAAAGCCACAGAATCTGGAAGAGTCTCCTAGAAACCGGAAATGATATCACAAGAGGTGAGGACCATAGAGAAGACCATGTATGCCGTGAGAAGAAAAACGTTGAAAATCACTGCCTTCGGTCCAAATCCTAACCAACTTTCCAGGGCTGGCGTAGCTGTGCCAATGGGGCGTGTGCTGCATCCTGCAGTTGGCACTCACAGAGGCCTCCTCAAAGTAAGGGAATGTTTGTTCCCTTCCCTTGGAGCTGCATTGCCCTTATGTCAGTGCTGGAAGATGGGTTAGGATTGCGCCCTCAGGTGTATTTCTGAGCACAATCTTCATGCACACTGGTGGGTGGTATTGTATTCCAGGCAAGTGAATTAATTGTATGCTGGACCATTCAGTATAGTACAGCTTTGCTGTCAGGAGAAGTCCTGCTGTGAGACCTCCCCCCCCCACAAGCATTTCCTCCTTCCCTTGTCCCTGGCAGCCAGTAGAGGGGGGGGAATGCTGTGCTCAGATGCTGGCAAGGCTGCCATCACAGAAGAGTGACCCCATTGGACTACAAGAATGGGGGGAAGAGAGGCACCCACTTTCTCCTTTCCCTCACTCCTGATGGCCAATTGGGGAATTGTCCAGCAGTAGACCTTTCTGAAACTTTGGGCTCTTGGCACATACCCCAGTATGCTCAATGTCATTGCCCCTGCCTGAGAGCCCAATCCTGAGCTCAGCGTGCTAGCTTACGTGCCATAAGGCACATTTGTGAGCTCTAATGCGGGGTGAGCGCCCTGGCTGGCACTGAGCTAGCGCTGGGTGGGCACCCGACTTCCGCCGCTCGGTGGTCACATGGACTGCCGAGTTGCAGAGAGAAAAGCGGGGGCAGAGGGAGGCGGGGAGGAGGCGTTCCGGGGAGGGGGAACGAAATCTTCATTCAATTCATGCCAGCTGGTCCATGAAGCCCATTGAGGCAGGTGCTTCAGCCAGCGGCGTGACTGGGGGCATCCACAAGGGCTTGCTCATTCAACTTGGTTGCACTTGGTTTTAGTGCACTGCCCCCTGCCTGCCATGCTGAGCTTCCTGCCTCTGTTTGGAGGCTCATGCCACACGATGCTCTGTTTGGAGACTCCGTGCGTGTCTGAGACTGGCCACTGGTGCTCCTTCCTCAACAGGAAGGACTACAAGGGTTCCTTTGCTTGGGCAATGCTACTGCCCCTTGACCTGGTCTCGGGTTCTGACCCCTGGCTTGGAACCCCCTGGCTTGACTCCACTCTGAAACCCTGACTTTGGATTCCTGGCTCCTGGCGCAATCGCTGCCTCTGGCTCTTCTTTGGCACAAGCCTCCATTCTTCCTGCTGGAACCTTCCTGCCAAACGCATTAGGGACGCATTTTGCTACTTTTTTTCCAGTGCCACACGTGGCAGGCCTAGCTTCGGAAAGAGGCCAAACATACAGCTGGTTGGAGTCGGCCTCGCGTCGCTGGTGTCAATGGCACGGAGCCAAATGATCCCAGCTGACGTTTTGGCCACATGTGCATGCTGGGGATATTTTAAGTCACTCAGAACTGCGGTAGTCCTTCAGAATGTCTAATGTGCAACAGATGGAGCTTTGACCCAGCTCAATAAAAAACCCCTCTTGGAAGTCCTGGTTTCTACCAGGCATTTCCAAGCTTCTACAGCACTGTTTTGCTGGCAGCAACAAAGAAGCATCCAACATTTTTTCTTGGTCTCTGTGCACAACAAGCACAGCCACCCTAGATACAGAGGACAAACAAACATTGGAACCAGAGGAGAAAGAGGAGGAGGAGGAAAAAGAGAGGGGGAACAGACGAGCTTCTGTGAGGATAGTGTTCTCGAAGGTGTACAAAATGAGGAGCACTAGCATACCTGATGGGTGTCACAGGGGACAGTGGCCCCAGGCAGCATGCCTGCGGGGGCACTGCTGTACTGCCCCCCCCACAATGCGCACTTGGAACAGTTGCGCACCACTTTGAGTGCCCCCCCCCAAATCTTTCATTTTCAAAAATAAAATACTCTCAGGAAAGTGTGGTTAGGATTGCAGCCTAAGTCGCCCAAGGAAATGGATTGGCAGTAGATTTCAGACAGACAAAAGGAGGAACGTCTTCACAGTGCATCATTAGTCTGGCGTTCATCGCCACGAGATTCGGTGATGGTCATCATTAGCTGGGGTGCTTTTCAAAGGCGAGTGGATCAAGACATGTAGGAACAATCACTGGTTTCTAGTCATTATGGCTGTACCTTCAGCTTCAGCGGCAGTCTGCCTGAAAATACCAGCTACAGAGGAGCAATGGTGGGGAAGAAAAGATGCCTTTCTCTCCGCTTGTGGGCTTTCCAGAAGTGGTTGGTGGACAACAGCAGGACGCAGGAAGCTGGACTAGATGGGCCCTGACCCAGCAGGGCTTTTCCTATGCCAGGGTTTTTGTTGGCAACCTTCAGTCTCGAAAGACTCTGGTATCACGCTCTGAATGGTGGTTCTGGAACAGCGTCTAGTGTGGCTGAAAAGGCCGATTTGGGAGTGACAATCCCTTCCACACCGGGAGCAAGTGCAGTCTGTCCCTGGTCTGTCTCCCTGGCTATGGGCCTTCCTTCTTTGCCTCTTTGCCTCAGTCTGTTGGCCAAGTGTCTCTTCAAACTGGAAGAGGCCATGCTGCACAGCCTGCCTCCAAGCGGGCCGCTCAGAGGCCAGGGTTTCCCACTTGTTGAGGTCCACTCCTAAGGCCTTCAGATCCCTCTTGCAGATGTCCTTGTATCGCAGATGTGGTCTACCTGTAGGGCGCTTTCCTTGCACGAGTTCTCCATAGAGGAGATCCTTTGGGATCCGCCATCATCCATTCTCACGACATGACCGAGCCAACGCAGGCGTCTCTGTTTCAGTAGTGCATACATGCTAGGGATTCCAGCACGTTCCAGGACTGTGTTGTTTGGAACTTTGTCCTGCCAGGTGATGCCGAGAATGCGTCGGAGGCAGCGCATGTGGAAAGCGTTCAGTTTCCTCTCCTGGTATGCTAGGGTGGTAGCAAGATATTTTGTCCGGTGGGTGGGGGGGGGGGGAGAAGCAATATGACCCTAGCAAAGGTTGGAATGTTTTCACACAAGATACATAAAAATCTGGTTTCAGCCTCTCACAGTATTTGAAATATTTCTGAAGACTGTAAAAGCAGGAAAAATGTAGAAGGTTTTGTGATGGTTCCAGAGTCCATTAGAGGGGGTTCAGCGAGTAAATTATACCTGGGCTTGGGGTCAAAAAAGGAGCCCAGAAGCCAAAGGAAGGGCCCCCCAAATTTCTTGGGATCTTAGCTGGCCTTCTGGAGAGTGGAAGATGGAGGCTGGGTGGCCAGGAGGCCAGGTCTACTGGATGGGTAGACCTGGGCTCTGCATTGTGAACCCTAGTAGACCTGGGCTCCAGAGATCTTTCCAGCTGTTGTCACTCTCCTCCTACCTTATCTTGACCCCTCCTCACCCCCAATCTGCCCCCCCCATTGCCATCCTTGGTAGCCCCCGATAAAGAAACTATTTCTTTATCATTTTTTTTTAAATGATATTTCATGAAATTTTATGAATTTTATGAAATTTTACCCGGTAAAATTCCTCTTCAGACCCTGGATGGTACCTTCTGGACAAAGTTTAAAAAAAAATGGCATGATAGATAGCACCAGCCAGGGAAGTGCTTCAGCTTCTCATGTGAAATGCCCTAACAGAAAAAAAATATTGGGTTTGAATATCTTCCTGGCCAAGATCTTCTCCTTTTTATGACTTTTTCTAGTCTCCAGAGAAAAAGCTGTATTAGTCTGTTGTTGCAAAAAAAACAACAACACAGAAGTACCTTGAAGATGAATCGATTTATTACAGCACATTTCATATGGTTAGCTTTTATAGTACGCTAAGACTTGATTGCTCTTATCCAGTATGGTCACCAACCGCACCCAAAGTCCATTCACCTGAGGCTCCCATGAGCCAGGGCTGAATCACAAGAGACCCTGTAGACCAACTACCTATAAGGCGGTGATTCTCAACCGGTGTGCCAAGAAAGATCCACAGGTGTGTCTCAGGAGTTTGGAGCACAGCCATTGAAATTTGCCGAAAAACTCTTTTGGGTTCTGTGGCCCTGTTTCTAGGGCAGCTGCCTGTGGGAATAAATTGTCTGTTCCTCTGCTGGTTCAGACAGGTTGTCCCTCTAGCCCAGGGGTGTCCAAAGTTTTTGGCAGGAGGGCCACATCATCTCTCTGACACTGTGTCGGGGGCCGGGGGGGGGAAGAAGAATTAATTTACATTTAAAATTTGAGTAAATTTACATAAGTTTACATAAATGACTATATTAAAGATGAACTTGTATGAATGAATGAAGGTCTTGCAATAGCTCAAGGCCTATAAAAGGCCTTGCACAAAGCAAGGCTGGCCTTTCCTTTGCTGCCGCTACTGCATCACAGACGTGAAACAGCAAGCAGTGGGGGAGCCCTTATCCCACAGCTCATGCGAGAGGTCAAACAGTCGCCCTCATGCTGAGAGCAGATGCATCGGGCCAGTGCAGGCTCCAACAAATCTCTGGAGGGCCAGAGGCTCATTGGAGACTGGGGGCTCCCTGAGGGCCGCATTGAGAGGCCTCAAGGGCTGCAAGTGGCCCCAGGGCCGGGGTTTAGGCACCCCTGCTATAGACCGTTAACCTAGAAACAAAGCCGAAGAATGTAGATGAGTCTCCCAGGAGCCTGAAGCGACATCACAAGAGGCAAAGACCATAGAGATGAGTCAGGTTGCCGTAGATATCAGAGTGCTGGGAGAAGAGCAGTGTTTCAAATCACTGCCATAAGACTACACCACACAGTGCAATCAAAAGTGACCTTAAGGGGGACCAAGTTCAGTATAACAAGACCAAAAATGTTCGCCATTCATGGAGAAGCCTGCAGCAAACGGTGGAAACCAGTTGTGGCCACTTTCTGCCCTACTTCTGGGCAAAGGACACCATTCTTGGAAACCTCCATGCAGTGTGACCACACTGCCCACAATGGGCTCATAAACCTCGGGAGAATTCAGTGGTCTGCATGAACTGATCCCTACATGGCCACTGTGGTTCAGGGTGTGCAGCCACTAATGTCTCTGTCTCCTCCACCCGTAAGTCTTAATGCCTATTGATCAATCAAGTGGGGGGTGTCCGGTGTCTGTTCGCTGGTGCTCATGGCTCACCTCATGACTTGAATTGATAGAAGGCTGCCTGTCAACGACCCAGAATTCTGAATGACTGACTTCCCATCGGCCACAAGCTTCAGGGGAAAGCTAAGTGGGACAGAGCCCTGATCGAGCCAGGCCATGAGTCTGAGACAAGCCTGGCAGCAAGAACCTTCAGGTGGAGACGCTACAAGGCTCTGTCCTCAGGTTGGTGGTAACTCCATGTCTGAACTCCAACCCTTTGGAATGTCAGGTGAGGGCTCACATGATAGAGTGCACCTCCAAAGCAAAACAAGCATTATGCATCTACAAGGGGACATCCACTGAAATTGAGTGTTGGGAGAACAGACAAAAGAAAATATTTCTTTACTCAGCGTGTGGTTGGTCTGTGGAACTCCTTTCCACAGGATGTGGTGATGGCGTCTGGCCTGGATGCCTTTAAAAGGGGATTGGACAAGTTTCTGGAGGAAAAATCCATTACGGGTTACAAGCCATGATGTGTATGCGCAACCTCCTGATTTTAGAAATGGGTTATGTCAGATGCAAGGGAGGGCACCAGGATGAGGTCTCTTGTTATCTGGTGTGCTCCCTGGGGCATTTGGTGGGCTGCTGTGAGATACAGGAATCTGGACTAGATGGGCCTATAGCCTGATCCAGTGGGGCTGTTCTTATGTTCTTATGACATCTAGGGCAGATGCCATTCACCACATCCTTGTTTGTGACCCATAAGAAAATGCATCAAGTAATCATCAAAATTAGCAAGAATGAAGCAGAGTGAAGAGTTTCTTGTTGTCCTGAGTGCTTCCTGGGGCATCTGGTGGGCTACTGTGAGATACAGGAAGCTGGACTAGATGGGCCTATGGCCTGATCCAGTGGGGCTGTTCTTATGTTCTTATGCTGTTGTCGTGCCCACAACTTTGACATTTTCAGTCACTCAGGAAGATTTTTCATCAGAACAGTGGGGCAACAATTCTTGTTCCCATGATTGCCCCATACAGTGGTGGAGGGTGCAGACTACACTGGGTGACACCCTCAGGGAGGGTGACACTACTAGTGGCCAAAATTGTGGAAACCTTTTGGAAAATTTGTATTTATGAATAATACCATCATGTTACGTATCACTGGAGAGATAAGTGCAGGCAGAATGTAATGAAACGAACTCTGTTGAATTATCTGTGTTCTATCAAACTTTATGACCCATTGACAGGAAAAGGAAAACTTTGGGTGGAGGTCAGGACATTCGGAGTGTGGCACAGCATTCTGGGGCAAGGAGAAGGGCGGGACAGGGGAGAAACTGGAGCAGCAGGGAGGTGAGGCTGGCAGTGCACTTCTCCACCATATCCTATCTTCCAAGATGGGTTGCAAAGCCTGTAATGGAGGTTCTCAAGTCTGTGCCAGCAAAATAGCCGGCACAGACTCGAGAAGCCCCATTGCAGGGCTTGGGGCTTTCCTTAGGTCCCCTTTGCCCAAGAAGACCTCCAGTGTCCTCGGCGGTGGCACTGGATACAGCGGTTGCTATTTTGGTGTTGCTGCACCCAGGGGTGCCACCGAGTACAGGATTGGACTGTTTTTCAGTTGCGTGGGTGCCCTCAAGTTAACCACTGGTTTTTTGTTGGTTACTGATTTGTTGGGTGACCTGCGCTGTTCTATATTGCAATAAAGTCAATGGGGTTTACATAAACCCTTGTGATGCCACCACATTTATAAGGTTGGCAACCTTCAGTCTCGAACGACTCTGGTATCACGCTCTGAATGGTGGTTCTGGAACAGCGTCTAGTGTGGCTGAAAAGGCCGATTCGGGAGTGACAATCCCTTCCACACCAGGAGCAAGTGCAGTCTGTCCCTGGTCTGTCTCCCTGGCTATGGGCCTTCCTTCTTTGCCTCGTAGCCTCAGACTGTTGGCCAAGTGTCTCTTCAAACTGGGAAAGGCCATGCTGCACAGCCTGCCTCCAAGCGGGCCGCTCAGAGGCCAGGGTTTCCCACTTGTTGAGGTCCACTCCTAAGGCCTTCAGATCCCTCTTGCAGATGTCCTTGTATCGCAGCTGTGGTCTACCTGTAGGGCGCTTTCCTTGCACGAGTTCTCCATAGAGGAGATCCTTTGGGATCCGGCCATCATCCATTCTCACGACATGACTGAGCCAACACAGGCGGCTCTGTTTCAGCACTGCATACATGCTAGGGATTCCAGCTCGTTCCAGGATTGTGTTGTTTGTCACTTTGTCCTGCCAGGTGATGCCGAGGATGCATCGGAGGCAGCACATGTGGAAAGCGTTCAGTTAGGCTGTGCATATGATATTGTCATTTATTCTGTATGGTCTGGTACAGGAGGAGGTCCATCATGAGGATGACACAATGAGCTCTCAGCACCAGGTGACACTAACTCTCATGATGCATCTGGCACCAGCTTCACTAAGTTCTTTTTTTAGGTCTAGGCAATTATTTCCCTGAGCTTTCGAGGGAATTGAAACCTTCTCCAGCTGCTTTTATGAAGGTTGGACCCCACTGTGGTTTTATTGTTGTTTATTTACAACAGATTGAGAGGTGCTTTTTGCTGGCTCTTCACTCTGCTTCATTCTTGCTAATTTTGATGATTACTTGATGCATTTTCTTATGGGTCACAAACATGCTGTAAGGGACGTTTGCGCCTCCTTGGGAGCAAGCCACGCCAGCCCACAGAGTGTGCTGGCCCATGGAGGCTGCATCCAGCCTCTGTGGTGGCTTGCAGAGGGAGCCTTGCATCGGCTTAGCTCAGCTAATGCAAGACTCCAGGGTGGGCGGGGAGGAGGTGGGGAGGAGGCGTGAGGGAGGCGTTCCGGGGCAGGGGAGGGTGGGCAGAGGGTGGACCCAGGGTGGGCAAGTGGGTAGCGGGATCCAGCTGTTATGCCAGATCCCAACACCCGTTTCCGATTAGCACATAGGAGCTCAAGCCACTCTGCTCTCCTCGAACTTGGAGGTGGCGCAAGTCCGAGGACACCCATAGGGGCTGCAGTGACTTAACTGGGGATAAGGGGAAGAGCTTCCCCTTACCTGCGGCTGAGCCCCTTTGCAGCCCTATCTCGTGCTGGATATAGTGCAAGCCTCCTGGCTTGTCTGTTCCAGCGCAAGATAGGATTGTGCTGTAAGACTCAATCTTATACACACTTACCTAGAAGTAAGCCCCAGTGTGGGACATTTCCACGTAAACATGCATAGGACTGTGCAGTCCATTATATAATGTACAAGAGTAGTTCAGTTTCAAATAAGTGATGTAGCTGTAAGGCCCATATAGAGTTTTCTGGAGTGTTCCATATAGGCACAATTACCCCAAGTGCAATTTTAATATGTTCTGCATTTCCCTTCCCTACGGGCAGCAACAAGGATAGGAGATCACAGGATATGATGACATCACAACATGGTGTATTTGGAGCAGGGCTTTCTTGGTGGTGCTGCTACAGCCGTGGAACCCTCTCTCCCTCCCTAGTAAGTTACCCCCATATTACAGGCGAGGAAGACTGAGGCTACAAGGGAGTGGCTTTCCAAAGGTCACTTAATGCAGCATTCTTCAACCTGTGGGTCATGATCCCAATGCAGTTGCGAAGCCCCATTTTGGGGGGGGGGGTTGCGGCAACCTTTCAAAGCCTGTGCAAGACAGGGCTTGGATCCAATCCTATATTTGTACTGCCTTATCAAAACCAAGTTATTAATATAATCCTGCTCAACCTCTTCTTGCTGTCTTGCCCCACCGTGCCAAAGGCCAGCCCTGCTCAGGTGGCTATATCACAGGGTTGTCGTGAAGACGCAAGAGCTAAGGGAAAACAGAATTGGCAGGGGATGAGCAGTTTGGATCCCAGGAGGGAACAAGATTGGTGGGGGGTCCCCAGTCTTATATTTGATTGATTGATTGATTGATTGATTGATTGATTGATTGTATCAGGGCCCTTCCCAGATGCCCTGACCCCCGACTTACCCTGGAGCAGGCACCCCATGCCCAGGGTGGGGAGACTTCCCTGCCCTTGAAGGTGGCAAAGCAGGTTGGCTCACCCCAACTTTTTGGCAGGAGGGCCACATCATCTCTCTGACACTGTGTTGGGGGCCGAATTAATTTACATTTCAAATTTGAATAAATTTACATAAATGAATATATTAGAGATGGAATTTATATGAATGAATGAAGGTCTTGCAATAGCTCAAGGCCTATAAAAGGCCTTGCACAAAGTAAGGCCGGCCTTTCTTTCGCTGCTGCTGCTGCAACACACATGTGAAACAGCAAGCAGTGGAGGGAGCTCTCGTCCCACAGCTCACACAAGAGGTTGAACAGTACCCTCATGCTGACAGCAGTTGCGTCGGGCCAGCACGAACTCTAGCAAGTATCCGGAAGGCCAAAGACTCATTGAAGACTGGGGGCTCCCAGTGGGCCAGATTGGGAGTCCCCAAGGGCCGCAAGTGGCTCCCGGGACAGGGTTTGGGCACCCCTGGTCTAGGGCATGGGGATGGGTCTTCACCCATATCCATGGTTTTGGCTATCCCCGGGGGGTTCCAGAATGGAAGCCGTGCGGATAAGGGGGCACACGTGTATTTGTAGTACAGTCAACTGCAGGATACATTGCAAATAAATAAGCAAATAGTGTAGGAAGAGACTGGGCAAACCCAATGCAAGGTTATTATTATTATTATTATTATTATTATTATTATTATTATTATTATTATTATTATTAATTTATACCCTGCCTTTTTGCCCAGCGGGCACACAAGGCGACTTACAATTTAAAAGTGCAACATGAAAAACAATTAAAAACAATTTACAATAATTAAAAAATCTAAAAACAAACAAACCCCGTGGATTTTCATATAAAAAGCAAGAACGCCAGCCAGCCTGTCAACAATTAAAAGCTTTTTGAAATAAAAAGGTCTTCAGTCCACGCCGAAACGTTAGCAACGAGGGAGCAGTTCTCAGTTCTAAGGGGAGGGTTATTCCACAGTTCGGGGGCCACCACCGAGAAGGCCCTCTTCCTGGACACCACCCCTCTCACATCACTTAGTGGCGGCACAGTCAAAAGGGCCCCCCCCAGTGGCAATCCTATCTTAGGGGTAGCAGGCAATTCCACTCTCTGATCATCTTGCGTTGTTTGATTGGCACTGCTCGTATACCGCAGTAGACACTCTGGAAACGTAGTGCCTGTTTTAAATACAGTCATCTTCATCAATGGGCGACTCTGTTTCCGAAGGACAATTTCAAGAGGATTCTTTAATTATCATCATCCCCTTTAAACTTTCTCTATTGACTTTCCCAATTGGCCCTGTTAACCAAACATTCTGTCTCCTCTGCAGGGTGGCCCTGTTGCCGCTGCATTACAATGTCTAATCTACCGATATATCTATTATTCATTGGGAATTTAAAAGCAATCAAAGGCACTCTTGGTCCTTCTGCTATTAAAGCAATCTGCAGCTTTCTCTTCTGCCAATGCCAAGTTTCTCTCTCTCACTTAAAATACATTAATGACCCATTACAGGGCTGGGATACGAAGCGGTGCTTATATATAGGAATGTCTTTGGAGATTTTGAAATAAACAGTCTTGTTTTAATGTGTTTGCTAAAAAAAGGATTTGACAGGGACAGGGGACAAGATAGTTTTCTACTCTGGGTTCCCAAGGGGGGCAGGAATGTCTGATGAGAGCTGGCACAGGCTTGCTTAGCCATTAATGATTTGATGTTTATTTCGCTAAATAGGGCAGCAATATTCTAACCGAGCCACAACGTCCCAGAAAAATGGAGCCTGTTTTTTTTTTGGGGGGGGGGGGAACGTTTATCCCCTGTAAATGTTACAATTTAACAAAGCTAGAACAAAAGTGGCCTTTTCTTGTTCTTTTCTTACAAATTAGAACATCAAAAAATAAGAACATAAGAACAGCCCCACTGGATCAGGCCATAGGCCCATCTAGTCCAGCTTCCTGTATCTCACAGCGGCCCACCAAATGCCCCAGGGAGCACACCAGATAACAAGAGACCTGCAAGGCTTCCTGGGAATTGTAGTTAAGAACATAAGAACAGCCCCACTGGATCAGGCCAAGGTCCATCTAGTCCAGCTTCCTGTATCTCACAGCAGCCCACCAAATGCCCCAGGGAGCACACCAGATAACAAGAGACCTGCAAGGCCTCCTGGGAATTGTAGTTAAGAACATAAGAACAGCCCCGCTGGATCAGGCCATAGGCCCATCTAGTCCAGCTTCCTGTATCTCACAGCGGCCCACCAAATGCCCCAGGGAGCACACCAGATAACAAGAGACCTGCAAGGCCTCCTGGGAATTGTAGTTAAGAACATAAGAACAGCCCCGCTGGATCAGGCCATAGGCCCATCTAGTCCAGCTTCCTGTATCTCACAGCGGCCCACCAAATGCCCCAGGGAGCACACCAGATAACAAGAGACCTGCAAGGCCTCCTGGGAATTGTAGTTAAGAACATAAGAACAGCCCCGCTGGATCAGGCCACAGGCCCATCTAGTCCAGCTTCCTGTATCTCACAGCGGCCCACCACATGCCCCAGGGAGCACACCAGATAACAAGAGATCTGCAAGGCCTCCTGGGAATTGTAGTTAAGAACATAAGAACAGCCCCGCTGGATCAGGCCATAGGCCCATCTAGTCCAGCTTCCTGTATCTCACAGCGGCCCACCACATGCCCCAGGGAGCACACCAGATAACAAGAGACCTCATCCTGGTGCCCTCCCTTGCATCTGGCATTCTGACATAACCCATTTCTAAAATCAGGAGGTTGCGCATACACATCATGGCTTGTACCCCGTAATGGATTTTTCCTCCAGAAACTTGTCCAATCCCCTTTTAAAGGCGTCCAGGCTATGCGCCATCACCACATCCTGTGGCAAGGAGTTCCACAGACCAACCACACACTGAGTAAAGAAATATTTTCTTTTGTCTGTTCTAACTCTCCCAACACTCAATTTTAGTGGATGTCCGCTGGTTCTACAAATGCCTTTGTAGACCCTCCAGTGAAGTTGGAAGGTCATCAGCAGACCCTCCTTTCAGTACGGGATAAATGATAATATGTTCTAGGCAACACCCAGTGGTGGATGAAGTAGGTGGTCGGGGGGGCCTCAGGTGCCCAGCCGCAGGGAGGTATCAGAGGGGTTGGTGGCATGCAGGAGGGAGACTGGGGCAACACGCTCCCCCCCTCCATAGTGCTGCAGTTCTTTCCTGAGCTTGTAACGGGGTAGTGCACAGAGCTCATCGCTGGAAGTGGCAAGTGTCATGAATTAGGCCTAACCACCTAATTATATCATAGTGTTTGTTTTTCTTTCTGCACCTAGAAAAGTAATGGAAGGGCGGAGGGCGATGCACTCAGCAGGCGTAACTCACAGGCTCACAAGCGTTGGACGCCACTGACCCCACAAGCAAACAGGGAAGTGAAGGAAAGGTTCGTTTGCAGAAGCAAGGTGGCGGTGGCTGACCACAGGTGGAAAAACCCCGACACTCTCAAAGGGAAGGAAAACCAAAGCGGACGGCCACAGAACCTGAGACAGACATTGCAAACTGTTTCCGAGGCCCCGTCTCACCGCATGACGGGAACGTCGCATGTGAACAGAACTCGAGTCTGGAATGCCAGGGTGCAGAGATGGAGGGGGGCACATGGCAGGGACAAGTGCACTGAGGCGGGGACAGTCATGCTCATAGAGGCAGAGGAAAAACAAATCGGGGAAAACTGTGGGCTCTCAGATATCTCACAGCCATATACTCAGGTGGCGTTGGCTCAGTCATGTCGTGAGAATGGATGATGGCCGGATCCCAAAGGATCTCCTCTATGGAGAACTCGTGCAAGGAAAGCGCCCTACAGGTAGACCACAGCTGCGATACAAGGACATCTGCAAGAGGGATCTGAAGGCCTTAGGAGTGGACCTCAACAGGTGGGAAACCCTGGCCTCTGAGCGGCCCGCTTGGAGGCAGGCTGTGCAGCATGGCCTCTTCCAATTTGAAGAGACACTTGGCCAACAGTCTGAGTCAAAGAGGCAAAGAAGGAAGGCCCATAGCCAGGGAGACAGACCAGGGACAGACTGCACTTGCTCCCAGTGTGGAAGGGATTGTCACTCCCGAATTGGCTTTTTCAGCCACACTAGACGCTGTGCCAGAACCACCTTTCAGAGCGCGATACCATAGTCTTTCGAGACTGAAGGTTGCCAACACAATACTCAGGTGGCCCTGGTACAATCCAGGGGTGTCAAACATAAGGCTGGCTGTGGCCCTCAGAAGCTCTTTATCCAGGCTTTGGGCTCTCCCTGCTCTCACCTGCTGAGCCATGCCAAGGTTTCAACGCTGAAAGGGTGGACTGCGTAATAATTGACAATCTCCTGTATCTTGAAAGTAGGACAAGATTTATGTATATTCTCTTATTTGCAGCTAATGAGTTCCCAAGTGAAAAAAGTGTTCATTTCTGGTCATGACCAGCTTAATGACATCACTTCCTGCTTCATGACATCACTTCCGACCCTCGACAGACATCATTAATGCTATTTGGCCCTCCGTGTGAAACAAGTTTGACACCCCCGGTATAATCAGTTGGGGGGTGGCCAACCCACAAGGTGGAATGTGCCACTTTTTATGTAGAGAATATTGAACGTGCCACACACTGGCCGAAGGGTGCATGTCTGCAGCACCTTGGCACACCCAGAAGCGCCAGCTGGTGTGCCACTTGAGTAATGTCCCAGCAGGCCTTGTGCAATACCAGCCACAGGGTGCTTGCGCTGACTTGGTGGCCGCCTTGGTCACAAGCCACAGCCCAAAGGAGGGACTCCTACATTCATGGCTCCAGCCAGGTGAGTCACCTCCCTGACGTTAAAATTGTATATATGGGGACTTTGCACGTGCCACTTAGAAAGTGTCCATGTGCCACTAGTACCACAGGTGCCACAGGTTGCCAACCTCTGATCTGTGGAGAGCCTCTGGCTTAAATCTATGAGCAATGTGGCCAGTTGCTGAGCTTAATATTGATCTGCCACACAGAACTGTAAGAAATACAAGATAACACGTAGGGAGAGCGAGCCACAACGATCTCCTTCCCACTGACCCAATTCACGCTGTCCCTGTAAATGAAACTGGAAGTCCCGCACCTCCAGGTTTCACAGTAGTACACCAGGAGCATAGCATGGGCTTGGCTTGTTCGTTTGTTTGGTGCAAAGGCAATGGACACAAGACAACATCAGGCATGAAACCATGGGAGGCAATGCAGATCAGGTCAGCATCACAACATGGGGGGAAGGGTTGAAGAAATAAGAACATAAGAACAGCCCCACTGGATCAGGCCATAGGCCCATCTAGTCCAGCTTCCTGAATCTCATAGCGGCCCACCTTTCTTTGCCCAGATCAGATCCCCCTACGTGGGGCTTCCACTGACCAGGGCTGGTCCTACTAGGACATAAGAACAGCCCTACTAGATCAGGCCAGAGGCCCATCTAGTCCAGCTTCCTGTATCTCACAGCGGCCCCACCAAATGCCCCAGGGAGCACACCAGATAACAAGAGACCTCATCCTGGTGCCCTCCCTTGCATCTGGCATTCTGACATAGCCCATTTCTAAAATCAGGAGGTGGCACATACACATCGTGGCTTGTAACCCGTAATGGATTTTTCCTCCAGAAACTTGTCCGATCCCCTTTTAAAGGCGTCCAGGCCAGATGCCATCACCACATCCTGTGGCAAGGAGTTCCACAGACCAATCACACGCTAAGTTAAGAAATCCCAGTAAAGAAATCTCAGAAATCTCTGAGTAAAGAAATCTTACTTAGGGCTGTATCTTTGGGGCTATAGCAGAGAATCTTCCTGTCCATAATTGGCTCTCAGTGCTGCTGTTTGCCCCCAAAGCAGCTACTGGATGTAAATGGTTTTTTGCTTTTTTTAAACTGCCTATAAAACGAGACCATATCTGACAGGCAATTTCAGGGAAAGAAAGGACCCCTCTCAGGTATCCCACTGCCAAGAATTTCAGAGTCTGGGCACTACCACTGAGACAGTTTTGTCTCCTGTGCCCATTTGCTGCACCTTCAGTGGTGGAAGGTTCAGGGCCTTCCTTGAGAGTCAAAGTGTGCAGGTAAGTTCATGTTAGACATGTCAGTTTCAAATTAGCACCAGGTCTCCAACTGGTCCCAAACAAATTGGAAGCCCAAATTTTCCTGGGCACAAAAATTCCCCAGCCCCTCCTTCTTGTGAGTAGGAAACAGAAACTACCCTGATTATCAATGCTGCAGTCTCCACCAAGCAAACCCAAACAGAGTCCAGAATGTACCACTTCCCACTGAACTTACAGCCCAATCCTATGCATGTCTACTCAGAAGTAAGTCCCAACAGAGTCAAAGGTGCTTACTCCCAGGAAAGTGTGGGTAGGAGTGGGCTGTTAAAGCCTAAACGGTGAGGCTATGGATGTACAGCTTGAGTATCCCTTATCTGGAATTCCAAAATACAGAATATTCCAAAATACAGAATATTCCAAAATACGGAATTTTTTGAGCACCAACAGGACTTTTTCATGTTTTTTGCCTAAAGAAAAGAAATCACAAACTGTGTTTCATGCGCAAACCTTGTTATATGCATACAATTATTTTAAAATATATATTGTACAAAATTACCTTCAGGCTATGTGCATAAGGGGCTATATGAAACATTAGTGAATTTTGTGTTTAGACTCGGGCTCCATCCCCAAGATCTCTTATTATGTATATTCAAGTATCCGGAGATATGGAAAATCCAATATCCAGAACGCTTCTGGTCCCAAGCATTCAGGATAAGGGATGCCCAATCTGTATTTGGGAGCTGGGGGATTTGTGGGTGATGAGAACTAGAAAACACAACAGCGCCACCTAGACATCTAATGGGGGCATTGTGATTGAAAGGCAGCAAGTGTGATAAATCCTGAAATCATGGATGCTGCCTTATTAAGGCACCCCCTGAAGACAAGCAAGGCTGTTATTGTAACAGAGCAGCGATTTTTTTTCACCGCACATGAACCTCTATGGTCTTCTCCAAGGTCTTCTACTCTTGTGATGTCAGTTCCACCTTCTGGGAGACTTTTCTGGGTTCTGTGGCTCTGTTTGTAGGATGGCTGTCTATAGTAACAAATTGTCTGTCCCTCTTCCTCTGCTTTCCCCTGGTGGCTGGGGATAAGAATAGGCCCTCGGTTTGGCTGTACTTGTCGTAAGAGGCGAATAAACAGCCACCAGGTAGATGGGACTCATCAGCCTTGGAAGGCAGCTCATCTGAGAGAAGGAAAGCTCTGATCCCAAACCTCCACTGCCTTGTGGCTACATCCAGTTATGGAAAAGGCTTCAGGAGTCAACCTCGAGGCAAAATCCGGAGCCGGAGTCCCTGAGGCAGTTCATGGCTGAACACAGTCACGTTCTGGCAACTCCTGCGACGCCGCTGGAACCAATCGTATTGGCCTCTGCCTTTCCATTGGACCATTTCAGCGACGTGGAGAGGGGGGATTTGCTGCATGGGTAACAGCCTATCCTCCATACCTACTTTACCCAGGCTTCGCGCACTGGAGAGGACACTCTGTTCCAGAACCACCATCCGGAGCGTGACACCATAGTCTTCCGAGACTGAAGGATGCCAACAACAAGTGGCTCTGTTTGTAGGATGACTGTCCATAGTAACAAATTGTCTGTCCCTCTTCCTCTGCTGGCCTAAACCCAGAGCCACAGAACCCAAAAGAGTTTTTTCAATGATTTTCAGCTGCTGTGCTCCAAACTCCCATGGCACACAGCACATGGCACACGGCACATGTATGTGCCACAGCACACTGAAAGTTGAAAAACTCTAGCCTAATCATAAATCATACAAATTTGTGGGTAATACATTGTGGTTAGAAAAAGCATCAGAAGATGGGGTGGACACTTAAATCAGTGTTAAATGCACATGAAAGCAAGCAATTGTAATTGCAAAGAAAATGAATGAAATCTTTTTTTTTTTTCCTTCTCTTTTCTACAATTCTGGTCCTTTGAAACTCTGTCCTGCCTTAAGAGACCCAAGAGGAGGGGCTGGCTAATTGCCAAACCATCTTCCCTTTTTGCTTTTCCCCAAGACATCACTGCTGGGTTGGCCTCATTGTGGTTTCAACCCAGACAGCACTACATGTAGACCACAGCCCCATTCATACATTCCTCTCCATGCATACAGCCACTGAAAGGAGGACAATCACCCCGTGTCCTCTAGGGCAATCCATCTGTTTGGTGAACGTGTGGACCTGGAGGCTATAAAACAGCGATTTTCAGCATTTTTCTTCTCCTGGTACACTGACCTCTATGGTCTTTTTTATGGTTTTCACTTCTTGTGTTGTCACTTCCAATTTCTGGAAGACTCTGCCAGGTTCTGACTCTGTTTCTAGGGCAACTGTCTGCAGTAATTAGTTGTCACTCTCTCTTCCTTTGCTAGCAATTCTTCCTATAGATAGTTGCCCTAGAAACAGAGCCACAAAACCCAGAAGAGTATTTCAGTGATTTTCAACCACTGTACTCCAAACTCCTGCAGACATTTCATGGCACACCAATTTAGAACAGACAAAAGAAAATATTTCTTTACTCAGCGTGTGGTTGGTCTGTGGAACTCTTTGCCACAGGATGTGGTGATGGCGACTGGCCTGGACGCCTTTAAAAGGGGATTGGACAAGTTTCTGGAGGAAAAATCCATTATGGGGTACAAGCCATGATGTGTATGTGCAACCTCCTGATTTGAGAAATGGGCTATGTCAGAATGCCAGATGCAAGGGAGGGCACCAGGATGAGGTCTCTTGTTATCTGGTGTGCTCCCTGGGGCATTTGGTGGGGCCGCTGTGAGATACAGGAAGCTGGACTAGATGGGCCTATGGCCTGATCCAGTGGGGCTGTTCTTATGTTCTTAACTACAATTCCCAGGAAGCCTTGCAGGTCTCTTGTTATCTGGTGTGCTCCCTGGGGCATTTGGTGGGCTGCTGTGAGATACAGGAAGCTGGACTAGATGGGCCTATGGCCTGATTCAGTGGGGCTGTTCTTACGTTCTTATGTACACTGGTTGAAATTTGCTGCTATACACTATACATTGTAGGCTCTTCATGCAATCAGGAATGATTTTTCCCAATTGCACAGAAAGCCTCTACCCATGAACTGCTTTTTCGACATCTCACCAAATGCTTGGACCTGCAGGAAGGGCCTGATTCCCTTCCATGTACACGTGGAAGAGACTCCATGAACAGAGTTAGGGCACAGTCCTAACCCCTTATGTCAGTGCTTTCCAGAACTAGTATAGCTGTGCCAATGGGACGTGTGCTTCACCCTGCAGTTGGGTGTCACTCAAGGAGGCCTCCTCAAAGTAAGGGAATGTTTGTTCCTTTACCTCAGAGCTGCATTGTCCTTATGTCAGTGCTGGAAAGTGCTGGAAAGCACTGACATAAGGGGTTAGGATTGCGCCCTTAAGCTCTCAGCTCCAGCTGCAAAGTTCCTCTTCCCCAGATGAGATCGCTTGTGGAGACAGTAGCTCCATCTCTGCAAAGTCTTGCTCACTAATGGACCCCGTTGTGTTTTTACAATCCGTAGATCCACCAATAATTCCCCCTCCTCAGCGTAACAGAAACCTTCCCCACAAGTCTCTTTCTGCAGGGCAAAGCATGTGGGCAGTCTGCAAGCATCTCAGCCAGACAAGAGTTGTTAATTATTACAGTAGTTAAGGAGATTTTTAAGAAAGGAGGAAAAGAGAGATTCGAGGCCAAATGGCTCCAGTATTTGGGGGGGGGGGGTAAGTTATTACTGGTCTTGTATACTCAAGTTCCTGAGCAAGACAACATAGATCATTTCTGTTATAATTAACATCTTCAGGGCTAATGGGGTTTTGGTCTAGGGGGATAAAAGGGGCATTGTTAGCACCGGTAACTCCAGGAGTTCCTGCCATTCAGGCAGAGGTTAGAATGACCAGGAAATCTTGACTTTCATCTACCATTAGTGTCAGAGCAGCAGTTATGCCCAGGAAATTAAACTGCTCACCATAGTGAGGTCTTAATGTCTGTGGCTGGGCTTGACATTGCCTGACTTATGGGGCCTGGTTTTTTGTTTTTTTTAATTTTGTTTTTGTTTTTTTAGTTGGTTTCAAGTTCTACATGCTGTTCAGCCCCAGAAGTAGGTCCAGATCAGTTTGCTGTTGGCTTTGCTCTTCTAGGGAGAGGAATCGGCGGGGTGGGGGGGGAGGAAATAGACTCTGTGGTCCTCTTCTATCCTCACTACCTCTATCACAATTCTCCTCTCCTTAACCCTTCCACTACAACCCATTCCTCGCACTGCCCTGCCAAAGGTAGTGGTAGTGCTCCTGGGTAAGGTGGGGGGGACACCAAGGTGGGAGGGGGAGGAGGTGGCTGGTGGATGAGGCAGCTAATGGAAGGAGCTGGCTGGATATACAGGACATCCCCACTGCCCCCGGAAGCTGCCTTGGTTCACCTCATGAGTAGGCCAGCCCAGGAGGTGGTTTTTAAACTTAATAAATAAAAGACAGCCCACTCCTTATCTTCATTTTTCAGAAACCGACGGGAATGTTGGAGGAGGTGTGATCTGGAGGTTGAGCTGACGCCTTGCCTGAAATAGCTAAGCAGGATCGCCTTGGGTCTCACCTCGGATGGGAGATCGGAAGCCACTGGCAAAAGAGGAAAGATAACCAACATGAGGTGTGTTTTGAAGGTGCCTGTGGAAGCTTGGAAAGGCAAGAGCTATGCAGCCAGAATGATGATAGTACCGTGAAGGGAAACATCTAGAGCAGGGGTGCCCAAACCCCGGCCCTGGGGCCACATGCGGCCCTCGAGGCCTCTCAATGCGGCCCTCAGGGAGCCCCCAGTCTCCAATGAGCCTCTGGTTCTCCAGAGATTTGTTGCAGCCCACACTGGCCCAACACAACTGCTCTCGGCGTGAAGGCAACTGTTCGACCTTTTTACTTGAGCTGTGGGATGAGGGCTCCCTCCACTTCTTGCTGTTTCACGTCTGTGGTGCAGTAGTGGCAGCAAAGGAAAGGCCAGCCTTGCTTTGTGCAAGGCCTTTTATAGGCCTTGAGCTATTGCAAGACCTTCATTCATTCATACAAGTTCACCTTTAATATAGTCATTTATGTAAACTTATGTAAATTTATTAAAATTTTAAATGTAAATTAATTCTTTTTGTCCCCCGCCCCCGACACAGTGTCAGAGAGATGATGTGGCCCTCCTGCCGAAAACTTTGGACACCCCTGATCTAGAGGAATGGAGGAGCCTATGCATTTCTCTGATCCCATTTGGGAAAAAAAAAATGGGGTTAATGGTCAGCCTGCCTATGTAAACTTTGATGAACCACTGGTGCTGACCCGCAGCTGGAGGGCCTCCAGAAGACACTTCAAGTCAGGGTCCTGAAACAGATCCCCCACAGATACCAACAACCCACTGTATAATTTCTGAACATTCAAGTTTTCCGACTGGTTACGCAAGGGTGTATCTGTCAGGCAATTTTTTTCTTATTTAAATATAGGACCTACCTTAGCCTGAAGGCTCCAGGCAGGTGCATTAGAGGTTTAATTACTCTGTTAACAGAACATGGAGTGATAGTTTTCTTGGAGGCTTGAAGCAGTAGCAGGCCCAGTGCTTGTGTCAGCACTGGCCTTGCCGACTCACAAGGAGGCGCAAACAGGACTTACGGTTTGGATTGCACTATTAGTTGTCCTTTTTTTCTTTTTAAAACGCAAACGTAGGATTCAGATTAGGGCAGGAAAAGAGGCTTAGGTTATATAACATGTGGTTTGCTTCCCAGTTATAGTGGGGTACAAATAACCAGGACGCAAAAAAAAAAGCCAGACCTGAATTCCCAGGGTCAGCAATGGGCAGTATGCATTTGACCGGGACACAATCGTCCAGGATGCAAATATCCTAGTACCTTTGCACACATCTGCCTACTAGAGAGTATGGATCATGGCTACATTTTATAAGACCTGTGATCCATGTTAATATTTCTTTTCTTGCTATGATTTTTTTTTAAAAAATTACCATATTGTGCAATTTTACTGGTTGGCAACCTTCAGTCTCGAAAGACTATGGTATAAGCCTACAGCACCTGGTATTCCCAGGTGGTCTCCCATCCAAGTACTAACCAGGCCTGACCCTGCTTAGCTTCTGAGAACATGGTATAAGCCTACAGCACCCAGTATTCCCAGGCAGTCTCCGACCCTGCTTAGCTTCTGAGATCATGGTATAAGCCTACAGCACCCAGTATTCCCAGGTGGTCTCCCATCCAAGTAGTAACCAGGCCTGACCCTGCTTAGCTTGCGAGATCAGACAAGATCAGGCATGAAACACGCATTCTCAGGGACATGCAGCCCTCCCACCAATCATGCAGTTTGCTCTCCCCCTTCCCTGCCCAGTGTCCCCTGACAGAGCCTGGCTGAAAATGCTTTTCCCCAGAAGGAGAAGGCCGGCGACCGGAAGGAAAGACACTGCAGCCCCCTGGCTTGCAGCGGGCGACACGGAGCTGCATTGTGGATAGATTTTGCTTCCATCCTTCAAGCCTCTTGAATGCCTTCGCAAAGCCACAATGGGCCCTTAATCCCACAACAAAATCAAGTCAAAGAGCAATTAATGCTCTGATACCTGTGGCCAGCTGAAGTGATGATGCAGAGCCGATGATTTCTTTTTCCATTTTACTCCAACTGTGGTTACTTTCATTCTTTTTCCCCAGCCCTTCTCTGGGCAGTGGTTTTAGGGGCACCAAGGTTCACTTTTGTGGGTAACCCGGGCTGTTAGCTGTTGATTTAATTAAGCCAGCCTTCTCAGCTTCTTGACCATATCAACTCTGGCATGGCTGAGTGGCCTGGGTGGATTTCAACCATTAAATGGGCTTCTCGTTTATGGGAGATCTCAAGGGAGTGAGGACAGGAGGAAAGAGAAACCTCTGTGGACCCACATCCAGCAGACTGTCTGTCAAACTGGGCTAAAACAATCATCCCCCGAGTGGGTATTTGTGTGTGTGAAGTACAAAGGGGACGGTTGGATAGGAAACTAACAAATACAGTGGGCCCTCCGTATCCATGGGGGATCCGTTCCAGGACCCTCATGCATACTAACTTCCATGGACAGTAGAATCAGTGGGGAGGGCAACCTCACAGGAGCTCCCGGACATGGCCAGAAGTGCATCTGGGAGGTCATCCATGACTCAAAATACCACCCAGACATGACTGGAAGGCACTTCCAGTTGCATTTGGGAGGTCCTGTGAGGCCCTCCGGCCACGGGCTTGGCACCTGCAGATGCTACAATCTATGGATGCTGAACCCACAGATGGGGGGGGTCCACTGTACCATTTTCTGTCCCAAGACAACCTCTTAAAAGCTTGTTCCGTTTTTGTTTTTCATGATTTGGTTTGAACCAGCAAAAAGTCAGCTGTGAAGAGTGCCTATTGGTTAACGCCTCTGTCATCACCAACAGACCTCCCAACCTCTATCCCCAGTGTGGATTTGCAACACTTAATTCCAAATTTGTTTTGTAAGGTGAAAGATTAATGTCTGTCAAAACGTATTTCTGCCACTTTAATATGTGGGTTTTGTTGTTGTGTGTGCAGTGCCATTGTTAAAGGGGGTGCAAAGCACTAGGTTTTGCAGGAAGCCCCGCCCCGGCATGCAAGTGGCCCCTCCCACTCCCCTTTGGAGCCATTCTGGGCAGGGGGAGCTGCTCCCCCTCCCAGAATGGCTCTGAAAGGGGAGGGACAGCTTGCACGCCATGGTAAGGCCCCCCTGCAAAATGCTTTGCACCCCCTCTAGCTATGCCACAGTGTGTGTGTGTGTGTGTGTGTGTGTTTTAAAAGCAGATAGCCTACCTCATATATAAAGGAAGTGCAAGACTCACGGACTGCGCTACGTTGCATGGGCACACTATGGGAGAGGACCCATGGGTGCATGCAAAGAGTTTGTCGTGTTCTTCTCTATGTGCTCCCCCTTCCAGCTTACTTGGCTGGTTGCCTGCTGGTCAGGCAAGCAAGCAGGAGGGTGCTGTGCTCAGGAGCCCTCTCCAGAGGGTCCCTGGGAGCAACCTACTTGGCCAAGGGGTATGGGAAGATGGAAGACTGTAACTAAGTCTTGCATGGGGGAAGGAGGAAGGGCTTGTGTGCACTCTCCCTCTGTCTTCTTCTTTCGAGTCAATCATATCTGTTCCTCAAGCACCTCTAAATGCAGAGGATCTGTGAAAAACAACCCAATTGGGCATTGGGTAGGGAAAGAAAGGGGAGTGCAGACAAGCTCTTCCTCTAGTCTCTATCTCCCATCAATCATACCTGGCAGGCGGCCACAGAGCGACATGCTCTGCTGAGTGCATCACTGTGCTGTTTACCACTGTAAAGGTGAATTTTTTTTTTGGGGGGGGGGGGGTTTCCACTGGCTGGCTGGGTGGACCTTTGGGATAGACTGGGCCCTTGGCCAGTGTCTGATGTGGTTGACATCTGACACCAGCACTGGCGAGGCTGAGACAGATGACCCAGCATTTGACTTACTGGTGTAGATTCATGCAAAGGTCAGTGTACAAAGATAGGATGTTTGTGGTGCAGGCCCTGCTGAACCATGTGGCCGCACAGCACTGTGGGTGCAGGCCCTGCCATAACCATGTCTTCACCCTTTGTGCACCAAGAACAAGGGCAGGGACGTCATCCGTTATAAATACTGTTAATTAATAATAATCTGTTAAGACTGCAATTCTAAGCACGCTTGCTGCCAATGTAGTCCCCTTGAAATCAAAGTATTTTGGAATAATTATTAAAATAGGCTGTGGTGCAACCCACATCGCATGCTATTTCTAGGAGGAACCCACAACGAACGTGGCAAATCCCAGATCTGATCCAAGAAATTATGCTTCCCCAGATGGAACCCGGGTTTCCAGTTGGAGCAGAATCCAACCCTACCCCTGGTGACTGGATCTTGAATGAGTTGCATAATACGTTAATTATAGAACAGTGTAAAAATGTATTTTTCTGCAAAGACAAATGCATAAATATACATGCAACTTTTTTTTTTTAAGGATTTTGTTTCCTGTAAATATGCGTAAAAGACTAAGAGCCTGATCCCAGGCCAGCACTGGCCCCCTCCATGTGCTGCCCAGCTGTTACAAAAGTGCTGTGGGGTACATTATGGCAGCCAGAATGATGGAGACGCTGGTGGGGAGGTCAGCATGGGAAGGCACAGGGCCTCTGAGCCGGTTGGAGGACCCCCGGGAGGTGTTGGCGGAAAGTTCCCTGCTGTGTGGCAGAGAGGTGTTCTGGGGTGGGGCGAGGGTTAAGGCAAGGCAGGGAGGAGGCAAAGCTGGATGGGAGGAGGGCAAGGAGGAGGGTGGGGGCCTCCACCAGATCCTAATCCCCGTCCCAAGCCTGGAACCCGACATGGGTCAACTTGGAAGTGCACCAAAGATTGAGCTGGTCTAGCTCCAAGCAGACTCATAGCAGCTGCCAGGGTTCAACATGAGGACAGAGAACAAATTTTACTTCAAGGAGAACTCCAGCTGCCTCCCTGGCCCCAGGGGATGCAGTGGTGGCCATTTCGACACCATTGTACATGGGACAGGCAGCTTAGATAGGGTTGGGCTGTAAGAATTGTGTATTTTTAAACACACGTTTGGATCGCTTTCCATTCTACCCTAGAGATCTAAAGTCTACAACAGGGGTGTCAAACATAAGGTCCACGGGCCGAAAGCGTGTCCCAGAAGCTATTTTTACAGCCCCCATTACAATTGGGTTCTCCTGGCATGTTAATTGAACTCTCTCATACCTTGAAAATATGTCCAAGACTTGCCCATTTTCTCTCCTGTCATTTGCAGCGAAGGAGTTTCTAGGTACCACTTTGGTGGGAAGGTAATAAGTTATTAGTTCTTTGGCGTTGAGTCATGCTGGCCACATGACCATGGAAGATGTCTTTGGACAACACTGACTCCCTCAGCTTGGAGATGGAGATGAGCACCGCCCTTAGAGTGGGACATGACGGTGCAGGGGACACCTTGACCTTTAGTTTCTATGTGAGAACAAAGATTGCCGGCCATCGTCTGCTTCATGATGTCACTTCCTGCTTAATGATGTCGCTTCCAGCCCTCAGCAGGCACCATGGATGCTAACTTTGGCTCTCTGTATGAAATGAGTTTGACACCCCTGGTCTATAATAAGTTTTATTTGTGTCTCTGTTTTTGGCTGTGAACCTGGGGCCCCGAAAAAATGGTTTCCAATTGGGCCCCACAGCTCCGAAGGCCGACCCGAATGCTGTGTCTTGGTTTTGTCTACTGGTACGGAAACATGACTTTGCCAAGACCCAGTGGAAAGCACACTGAGCTTTGGGGTAGCTCTTTTGAGCATGCAAGTATTCTGCAGGTGTTATTTTATTCTTTATTTTCCACATTTTTATACCATCCTTCCTCCAAGGAGCTCAGGGTAGGATACATGATTCCTTCCCTCCTTTTGTCCTCACAACAACCCTGTGAAGTAGGTTGGATGGCAACCTTCAGTCTCGAAAGACTATGGTATAAGCCTACAGCACCCAGTATTCCCAGGCGGTCTCCCATCCAAGTACTAACCAGGCCTGACCCTGCTTAGCTTCCGAGATCAGACGAGATCGGGCATGTGCAGGGTAACAATTGCTGTAAGTTAGGCTGAAAGTAGTGACTGGCCCAAGTTCACCCAGGAAGCTTCATGACTGAGTGGGGATTTCAACCTGGGTCTTCCAGGTTTAAGTCCAACTCCTGAACCACTACACCATCCTTGCTGTCTTGTGCTTGCCCTTACAATAGCGCTGTAAGATAAGTATCTGCACCCCCCTTTTGCAGCTGGAGAACTGAGACTGAGAGGGAGTTGGCTTCTTTAAGGCCCCCTATTGAGTCCGTCACAGAGGTGAGATCATGTACCGGTAGACCACAGCTGCGATACAAGGACATCTGCAAGAGGGATCTGAAGGCCTTAGGAGTGGACCTCAACAGGTGGGAAACCCTGGCCTCTGAGCGGCCCGCTTGGAGGCAGGCTGTGCAGCATGGCCTTTCCCAGTTTGAAGAGGCACTTGGCCAACAGACTGAGGCCAAGAGGCAAAGAAGGAAGGCCCATAGCCAGGGAGACAGACCAGGGACAGACTGCACTTGCTCCGGTTGTGGAAGGGATTGTCACTCCCAAATCGGCTTTTTCAGCCACACTAGACGCTGTTCCAGAACCACCATTCAGAGCGCGATACCATAGTCTTTCGAGACTGAAGGTTGCCAACAACCAACATGACCTGGAATGTCACCTAATGTCATCCCGGGTCTGCCACTTCTGCAGTGGTGTCACTAGGGTTCGTTTCACCCAGTGAGGAAGGCCAGCAAGTCACCCCTATGATGGACCTCCTAAGATGGCAGTGGGTGGGGCAATGCCCCAGATGGCAGGCATGGTGATGTACCATCGCCACACTGCTGCTGGTTTTTTTGTTACACCTTTTGATAGAATAGAGATATTTCCGCCTGGTTTGTTTCATTGCATTCTGCATGAAATTACACATCGATTGATATATAACATGATGCTATTATTTGAAAACATCAAGATTTAAAAAATGTTGGTGAGTAGTGGTGTCACTCCCCTCCCATGCACATCACCCAGTGTGGCCCACACCCCCTTAGTGACACCACTGCACCTCTGTGCCACCTCAAAACCGCTACTGTTCTCCTGATCTCCGGTTCAGGCAGCCTTAACCCTCTGCATCTCAGGGTTTACCAGCCTTGGCCAGTGTAGTGACATTGCGGAAGATATTACCGAGGAGATAGGGTGTGGTGTCCACAGTGCCCCTTGCTCTAAGTGAATGCAGGATTAAGGCCCAGGTGGTAGCTGGAGGTGTGCTGCACAGCTGCAGCCACTAGAGGCTAAAGGAGATCCCTCAGGATATAAGGAGCACCTGAGATAGAAAGGATTGTGGGTTGTAGGAGGAGTGAATGTGGAGAGGAGAGACGAGACTAACTGACTGACAAACTGATCTTGGACTGACTGACTGACTGACTGACTGACTGACTTGGCTTACTGACTTTGGATTCTGACTTGGCACCTTTGACTGATTGGACTGACTGACTGACAAACTGACCCTGGACTGTGACGTGGCTTGCTGACTTTGGACTCTGACTTTTGCGTGCTGTACTGGTGAGTCAACCCAGGAAAACTAATCAGCCTTAAGCGGGCACAAGGCCCAGTGGGGAGGAGCTGTGACAAGACAGCCAGGGAACTACAAGCACCTTCTTCCGAGGGAACTCTATTCTTCTCCCCTTCCAAGCCTCCCAGCAATTTCCTTTCTTTCCCTAAGCAACTCAGTTTTTCTTAGTAGCTAAACACCTGGCTTGTTGGCTCAGCTTTGCCTCTGCCTTTAAGAAAGCTCGTTAGAATTTACATTGATTTGTTATTTATCCAACTGACAACAAAGACAGCAAAAAAAAATAAAGTCATAATTCTAAGCACTGGGGAGATTGAATTCCTGTATCACTGTTAGCTACATTAACTTGCTTCCTGGATCTCAATTCAATTAGGACAGCATTCCCTAGCATTAATAAATCAATACGGATGCCATTTGGATACATATATTTGAATGTCTTTCATTATAGACTTCAGGGGCAGGGATTAGAGTTGAAGCCGAAGTTAATGGGACATGACAAGGCAAATCAGGATGGAGAGGTGGAGCTTGGGAGCCGTTAGCAATAATTGCTTTCTGTTGCAAAAGATTACAGGAGAGATACACTGCCTGCTTTGCGTTGCTAATGGTCAAGCAAAGGTTGGCCAGGAATAAAGGCGCCCTAAACTGCCCCTGGCTCTACACCCTTGGCCAGCACTGCCTCCAACACTTCGCAGGTGAAAAGAGAGGCATGTTTCCAACACCTGCCAATCCTGGTCTGATCACTCTGCTTCCAAGAGAGGGTCGCTCTGCCTCTGCTGCCTTCTTGGTGCCCATTCAGTTGCCCATTTGCTAGAACCATCCTGTTCGTAAGAACATAAGAACGGGCAAGCCCCACACACACCATGGCCCCGGCCGGGAATCAGTGATGTCACTAGGTGGGAGCGGGGGTGCAGACCAGCATTGTTAAAAGCAGATACATAGCAGCCTGTTAAAAGCACAGATCTCGAACATTTCCCCAAATGCAAGCACATCCAACGTTAGCATCAAGTATGATGCTGGGGCATTTGGTGGGCCACTGTGAGATACAGGAAGTTGGAAGATATAATAGTCCAGCTGGACTAGATATATTAAAAATAAAATACACATTGAAATGAATGAGGACCCACTTGAAATTGGCTCACAACCCACCTAGTGGGTCCCAACCCACAGTTTGAGAGATGCTGGGCTTGGGGCTTCTCTAGGGGAGTGATTTTCATTGTTTGCCTTCTCATGGCACACTATGGTCTTCTCTATGGTCTTAACCCCTGCTAACTGGTTAAGAGGCACTTTTTCCAGTGGGTGCTCCTCTTTTATTTAGCAGGGGGAGAGTAACTGGCCCACCTCACCCCAGCAGAGTCTTTTCTAGTGGCTGTCTGCTGGTGTTGCATCTTTTTAGATTGGGAGCCCTTTTGGGACAGGGAGCCATTAGATATTTGATTTTCTCTGTAAACCGCTTTGTGAACTTTTGTTGAAAATCGGTATATAAATACTGTTGTTGTTGTTGTTGTTGTTCTCCTCTTGCTATGTCATTTCTGGCTTCCGGGTGACATTTCTGGGTTCTGCAACTTTCTTTCTAGGGCAACTACCAGCAGAGGAAGAGGGACAATTTGTCACTACAGACAGTTGCCCTAGAAACAGAGCCACCGAACCTGGATGGGTTTTTCAGTGGTTTTCAACTGCTGTGCTGTGTTCCAAACCTCCCTCACCACACCTGCAGACCTTTTGTGGCACACCAAAGTGCCGTGGTGCACTAGTTGAAAATTGCTGCTCTAGAAAATGAGCTGCCACCCCCAACCTAGTTATCTTTAGCCTTTCCTGGCAAGGAATTTTTTGCCTCCACTAGCAAAATCTGAAAGGCCACCCCTCGTTCCTAGTTCCATCCTGATCTTTTGCCATTAACCACTATAGTTACTGTGGCGAGCTGGCTAAAGAGTGGAACCCCTCCCATCCTTCCTTCAATCCTTGATGGTTTGGCAGAGCACAGGTTCTTCTCAGTGAAGAGACAATTGCATGCCAAACCAAAGTCAGTGTGGGCAGAGTTATATCAGATAAGGCCTTTCCATGTGCTCAGCATGTCATAGATCTTAAGCGGTTCCACATCATAGTGCCCCAATACCAAACAATATACATATATTAAACACTTGTGATACCTGCTCTTCACAGGGTTGGCCGGTCCATGAGGTCAGCTGAGATGGCTGACCCAGGTGGATTGACAAGTGCCCACTGCCCATCTCTGCCACTCCTCTTCTGCCTCCCAGGGTCCCTAAGGGCTGGCGTTGGGCCCAGGGCAAGATGCCTGATTGCCTCCCCTTCCTAAATGCATTGGGGTAATACAAGAAGTGCAATGAAAGTGAATTAAAGCTGTACCAGAAAAGCGGCCCTTGATAGGCTGAGATTGAGGTACCCACATTTATTTTGTAATACATTTGTTTTGTACTGTATACGGTCCGACCTCAGCATCTGTGGGGTTTCCACTCCCAGAACCTTTGCACATGCTGAAAACTGCTCATTCTGCTCCATTCCCCTCTTTCTTTCGAATCCAGGGCAGCGGCTGGCCTACAGCAGCCAACAAGGAAGTAGCATTTGGCCTGCCACCTCAGTCCTAGCCCTTCAGTGAATTGCACATCTATTTCCACGGGCAAAAATGTTCATAATAATAATAATAATAATACAGGTATTTATATACCGCCTTTCTTGGTCTTTATTCAAGACTTTATTCAAGGCGGTTTACATAGGCAGGCTATTTAAATCCCCATAGGGATTTTTACAATTGAAAGAATGTTCTATCTTTCAAGGACAACAACATTCAGGTGTTTCTTTCTGATCTGGTTTCACATTCTGGCCTCCATCCTCCCAGGCTCAGAGCAGATGGAATAACTCAGCTCAGCTTGTCAGCTGCTTCAAGGTCACACGGTGCTGGTAGCCTCGAACTGGCGACCTTGTGGATGTTATCTTCAGGCAAATGGAGGTTCTACCCTCTAGACCAGACCTCCTGCCCTTCATAGAACAGAGGCTTATTTCTCATGGGCACATAACTTGCTTCATTTACACCTCTGACTCTCCATTCTTTTTCCACCCATGTAGGTTTTGCTTCCTGCTTGTTTTATGAGCAGGCAGGAAATTATTCTATGCCTGTCCATGTCTCTATTCATATTGTCTTTGTTATTTTGACAAATTTGGGTGTGAATTTTTTTTTAATCTTTATAAATAAATAAAAAATTCATTCATATCAAATGGATTGGGACAGTCCCGATGACCAATTACGGGACTCAAACCCTTGCCGTCTAACCATTACCTTTGCTGCCTAAGTTCTTTACGGAAAGATGAGCCGAGTCGTTCATCAACATGACTCCTGGAGACAATAAAACAGGCACCTTGCAAAATGCAGCGTTCGTTTCTTAAAGGTCTTAAAAGCATTTCTCAGTTATGAACGGCCTGGAGGGAGTTATTCCTGGAACATCTGGGGAGAAATAAATATGAAAAATAATAGCATATCAATAGTCTTGCAGCTCAGCTCTCAGGGAACACAAAGGGACTGTCCTTCCTCCTCTGCTTAGTTAGATGGAGATCTGCATTTAAGGTGCTGGTAGAAGCAATTACTGGTCTTTTGTTGAAAATGAAAAGGAGTAGTGGAATCCAAAATTACTCCTTTTTCTCTGGAATTTGCCATAGTTGCAAATCCTCACAAGTGGCATCGGAAAATCCCCCAAAATGGCATCAGGGAATTGTATGCCCCTTGAACTGCAGCCCCATCCACTCACCACTCTGTGCACATAATAATAATAATAATAATAATAATAATAATAATAATAATAATAATAATAATAATAATAATAATAATAATAATACAGGTATTTCTATACCGCCTTTCTTGGTCCTCAGATTTCTCCTTAGACTTTATTCAAGGCGGTTTACATAGGCAGGCAATTGTTAAATCCTCGGACGGATTTTTACAATTTGAAAGAAGGTTTCTATCTTTCAAGAAACCACAACATTCAGGTGTTTCTTTCTTGATCTGGTCGCACATTCTGGCCTCCATCCTCCCACACTCAGAGCAGATGGAAATAGCTCGGCTCAGCTTGTCAGCTGCTTCAAGGTCGCACGGTGCCGTTGGCCTCGAACTGGCGACCTTCCGATGTTATCTTCAGGCAAATGGAGGCTCAACCCTCTAGACCAGACCTCCTGCCCATGGTATAGCAGCCTGCTTTGGAAACTGGAGAGATCTCCAAAAATAATGGTGATGCAGCATAGTAGAGCTTTGCTGTTCAAGGGTGTGGGGAGTAGAAAATCACCCTGGGGGGCAGGGATGCAAGGGCGGATTAAGCCATTTCTGTCCAATGTTACACACGCACAACAGGGATCACGCACAACACCTGTGGGCTAGGCAGAAATGGGTTAAACCTATACCAGTGGTTCTCACACATTTAGCGCCAGGACCCACTTTTTAGAATGAGAATCTGTCAGGACCCACCAGAAGTGATGTCATGACTGGAAGTGACATCATCAAGCAGGAAAATTTTTCACAGTCCTAGGCTGCGATCCTACCCACACTTACCCAGGAGTGAGTCCCATTGACTATCCTTGTTCAAAGAATATACCTAGTAGCTTGTTAAAAGGACAAGTCTGTCACATTTCCCCAAAGGCGGTCACATCCCAGGGGAGCATCAAGTCTAACCTATTAAAAATAAAATACTGAAATGAACGGGGACCCACCTTAAACTGTCCTGACCCACAGTTTGACCTTGGTAGTGTCTCTCTCACCGCTCTTAGTCTGCTCCTTTCCTTGTAGCACTCCTTGCCTTCTGAGTCCTCCTTCCATCTTTCCCTCCCAGAGGCTTGGCAGAAGTGGCACTACTGAAAGGGTGGCACTGGGAGAACCCAATTATCATGGGCACTGGATAAAGAACTTCCAGGGGCCACATCTGGCCCACAACCCTTATGTTTGACACCCCTGATGCAAAACACAGAGGCTCTTCATTCTACGCCAACCTTCGAGTCATCATAGAATCAAGTAGCCCCACTGCGGGGCTACTCGGTTTACCCAGGGGAAGGGGACGAAAGTCCCCTTCTCCTGAGGAGGAGGCAGCGGCTACCTGGAGTATGCTGGATGCAGCGGCAGCTATTTTCAGTGGTGCTGCAGCCCCACACACTGGGCAGCTCCGGATTGGGCTGTACATAAAGATTTGTTTTTCTTTGGTTTGGGGGGGGGGAACATGCCAGCAGACTCAAGTTAGGCATTATTTTGAATTTTCGACTTGCCAAGCCCAAAATATCTGCCATCATTGGTATAGACCAGGGGTGCCCAAATCCCGGCACTGGTGCCACTTGTGGCCCTCAAGGCCTCTCAATACAGCCCGCAGGGAGCTCCCAGTCTCCAATGAGCCTCTGCCCCTCTCGTGATTTGTTGGAGCCCACACTGGCCCGATGCAACTGCTCTCAGCATGAGGGCAACAGTTTGACCTCTTGTGTGAGCTGTGGGATGAGGGCTCCCTCCACTGCTTGCTGTTTCACATCTGTGATGCAGTAGCAGCAGCAAAGGATAGGCCAGCCTTGCTTTGTGCAAGGCCTTTTATAGGCCTTGAGCTATTGCAAGGCCTTCATTCATTCATATAAGTTCATCTTTAATATATTCATTTATGTAAACGTATGTAAATTTATTCAAATCTGAAATGTAAATTAATTTTTTTTTCCCCTGGCCCCTGACAGTGTCAGAGAGACAATGTGGCCCTCCTGCCAAAAACTTTGGACACCCCTGGTATAGACACTGTCCTCCATTGTATCTGGCCACCCTGCCTGGGGGTTCCTAAAGGAGCTAGTTGGATTCCATTTTATTTTTTAAATGTACTTTAAAAGGTACCGTTAGAGGGTATACAGCCCATAAATAATGAAGGAAGCTTGGACTCTCTCTCTCTCTCTCTCTCTCTCTCTCTCTCTCTCTCTCCAATTTACAAAGTTAGCAGAGTATAGAACCAGCGTCCAGCATTCTTACCAATTTATCAGAGTTATCAATACACTCTGGGGTCAGTTTGGGAGGGTTCAGAACCGGTTGGTTGGATATTGAACAGAATGTTGTTGGCTCTGAATGAATATTGGCCTGCAAGTTGCAGGACTTTCCAAACAAGTTAACCTCTGGAGCAGTTGTATCCTGTACAGGAGGGCTAAAAAATGAAAATATGCTATTAAGAGCAATGAAGCCTCTTTGAAACCAGGTGGTTTTACTTTAAGGGGCACCTTAAATCTCTTCCAATGGGGCATTTATGGACATTTTCCATCACTTACTTTGAAAAGTAAAAGGGATGCAGATCTTTTTTCATTAACTCTCTCTCTCCCCACCTCTGAGACACAGCTGGCAAACTTGAATATCCTACTACAAAGCATATTTACTCAGAAATAAAGGTCTGTCCTCCTTATCCGTGGATTCAGGGTTTAACTCAGTGTGGGTTCCAAACCCACATTAGCGGGCTGGACCTGAGCTCCCGGACATGACTGGAGCTCCCGGACATCTGGGAGGCTTTCCAAGGCAGTGGTTCCCAACTTTTAGGAACTCATGGACCACTGAGCCAAAAATTGGAATTATCGTGGACCACACTAACCCCGCCCACAAAAAATACAACTAAATGTGTAATAATTAGAGAATATTTATTAGAGATTTATTAGATTTATTTATAGATGAGATTTCTGGTTTGCTGCTTTTGTTGCCAGCTGTGTCTGCAGGTGGTCCGTTCTCTGCTATCTCCGGTGGTCCGTGGGGAAGCATCTCCCAAGCGAGTTTCCCCCCCATGGCGTACCAGAGAGGGTGGAGAATGGACTGCCCATACTTC